>NW_024470825.1:0-167690 GCF_017639515.1 Carcharodon carcharias | reverse complement strand
ACAGATCAGAGAGAGGAACAGATCAGAAGGAGAGAGGACAGATCATTGGGAGAGAGGACAGATCAGAGAGAGAGAGGACAGATCAGAGGAGAGAGACAGATCAGAGAAGAGAGAACAAATCAGTGGGAGAGAACAGATCAGAGGGAGAGAGGACAGATCAGGGAGAGAGAGAAAGATCAGAGAGAGAGAGGACAGATCAAAGGGAGAGAGAACAGATCAGAGGGAGAGTGGACTGATCAGAGGGAGAGAGGACAGATCAGAGGGAGAGAGGACAGATCAGAAAGAGAGAGAGAACAGATCAGAGAGAGGGAGAGAACAGAGCAGAAGAGAGAGCAGATCAGATAGAGAGAGAACCGATCACAGCGAGAGAGAACAAATCAGAGGGAGAGAGGACAGATCAGAGAGAGAAAACAGATCAGAGGGAGAGAGAACAGATCAGAGGGAGAGAGAACAGATCAGAGAGAGAGAGAACAAATCAGAGGGAGAGAGGACAGATCAGAGAGAGAGAGAGAACAGATCAGAGAGAGAGTGAACAGAGCAGAGGGAAAGAAAGCAGATCAGAGGGATAGAGGACAGATCAGAGAGAGAGAGAACATTTCAGAGGGAGAGAGAACAGATCAGAGGGAGAGAGAACAGATCAGAGAGAGAGAGAATAGATCAGAGGGAGAGAGAATAGATCAGAGGGAGAGAGGACAGATCAGAGAAAGAGAGAACAGATCAGAGGGAGAGAGGACAGATCAGAGAGAGAGAACAGATCAGAGGGAGAGAGGACAGATCATAGGGTGAGTGGACAGATCAGAGGGAGAGAGCACAGATCAGAGGGAGAGAGAACAGATCAGAGAGAGTGAGAACAGATCAGAGGGAGAGAGGACAGATCAGAGATAGAGAGAACAGATCAGAGGGAGAGATAACATATTAGAGGGAGAGAGGTCAGATCAGAGAGAGAGAGAAAAGATCAGAGTGAGATAGGAAAGATCAGAGGGAGAGAGAACAGATCAGAGGGAGAGAGGACAGATCATAGGTTGAGAGGACAGATGAGAGGGAGAGAGCACAGATCAGAGAGAGAGAGAGAACAGATCAGAGATAGGGAGAGAACAGAGGAGATGAAGAGAGAGCAGATCAGATAGAGAGAGAACCGATCAGAGCGAGAGAGAACAGATCAGAGGGAGAGAGGACAGATCAGAGAGAGAGAACAGATCAGAGGGAGAGAGAATAGATCAGAGGGAGAGAGAACAGATTAGAGGGAGAGAGGTCAGATCAGAGAGAGAGAGAAAAGATCAGAGGGAGAGAGAAAAGATCAGAGGGAGAGAGAAAAGATCAGAGGGAGAGAGAACAGATCAGAGGGAGGGAGGACAGATCAGGGAGAGAGAGAGAACAGATCAGAGAGATTGAGAACAGATCAGAGGGAGAGAGGACAGATCAGAGAGAGAGAGAGAACAGATCAGAGGGAGAGAGAACAGATCAGAGGGAGAGAGAACAGATTAGAGGGAGAGAGGTCAGATCAGAGAGAGAGAGAAAAGATCAGAGGGAGAGAGAAAAGATCAGAGGGAGAGACAAAAGATCATAGGGAGAGACAAAAGATCATAGGGAGAGAGAACAGATCAGAGGGAGGGAGGACAGATCAGGGAGAGAGGGAGAACAGATCAGAGATAGAGAGAGAACAGAGGAGATGAAGAGAGAGCAGATCAGATAGAGAGAGAACCGATCACAGCGAGAGAGAACAGATCAGAGGGAGAGAGGACAGATCAGAGGGAGAGAGAACAGATCAGAGGGAGAGAGAACAGATCAGAGAGAGAGAGAACAAATCAGAGGGAGAGAGGTCAGATCAGAGAGAGAGAGAAATGATCAGAGTGAGATAGGAAGGATCAGAGGGAGAGAGAACAGATCAGAGGGAGAGAGGACAGATCATAGGTTGAGAGGACAGATCAGAGGGAGAGAGCAAAGATCAGAGAGAGAGAGAGAACAGATCAGAGATAGAGAGAGAACAGAGGAGATGAAGAGAGAGCAGATCAGATAGAAAGAGAACCGATCACAGCGAGAGAGAACAGATCAGAGGGAGAGAGGACAGATCAGAGAGAGAGAACAGATCAGAGGGAGAGAGAACAGATCAGAGGGAGAGAGAACAGATCAGAGAGAGAGAGAACAAATCAGAGGTAGAGAGGACAGATCAGAGAGAGAGAGAGAACAGATCAGAGAGAGAGAGAACAGAGCAGAGGGATAGAAAGCAGATCAGAGGTATAGAGAACAGATCAGAGAGAGAGAGAACAGATCAGAGGGAGAGAGAACAGATCAGAGGGAGAGAGAACTGATCAGAGGGAGAGAGAACAGATCAGAGAGAGAGAGAATAGATCAGAGGGAGAGAGGACAGATCAGAGAAAGAGAGAACAGATCAGAGGGAGAGAGGACAGATCAGAGAGAGAGAGAAAAGATCAGAGTGAGATAGGAAAGATCAGAGGGAGAGAGAACAGATCAGAGGGAGAGAGGACAGATCATAGGTTGAGAGGACAGATCAGAGGGAGAGAGCACAGATCAGAGAGAGAGAACTGATCAGAGTTAGAGAGAGAACAGAGGAGATGAAGAGAGAGCAGATCAGATAGAGAGAGAACCGATCAGAGGGAGAGAGAACAAATCAGAGGGAGAGAGGACAGATCAGAGAGAGAGAACAGATCAGAGGGAGAGAGAACAGATCAGAGGGAGAGAGAACAGATCAGACAGAGAGAGAACAAATCAGAGGGAGAGAGGACAGATCAGAGAGAGAGAGAGAACAGATCAGAGAGAGAGAGAACAGAGCAGAGGGATAGAAAGCAGATCAGAGGGATAGAGGACAGATCAGAGAGAGAGAGAACAGATCAGAGGGAGAGAGAACTGATCAGAGGGAGAGAGAACAGATCAGAGAGAGCGAGTATAGATCAGAGGGAGAGAGGACAGATCAGAGAAAGAGAGAACAGATCAGAGGGAGAGAGGACAGGTCATAGGGTGAGAGGACAGATCAGAGGGAGACAGCACAGATCAGAGGGAGAGAGAACAGATCGGAGAGAGTGAGAACAGATCAGAGGGAGAGAGGACAGATCAGAGGGAGAGAGGACAGATCAGAGAGAGAGAACAGATCAGAGGGAGAGAGGACAGGTCATAGGGTGAGAGGACAGATCAGAGGGAGAGAGCACAGATCAGAGGGAGAGAGAACAGATCAGAGAGAGCGAGAACAGATCAGAGGGAGAGAGGACAGATCAGAGAGAGAGAGAGAAAAGATCAGAGGGAGAGAGAATAGATCAGAGGGAGAGAGGACAGATCAGAGGGAGAGAGAACAGATCAGAGAGAGAGAGAACAAATCAGAGGGAGAGAGGACAGATCAGAGAGAGAGAGAGAACAGATCAGAGAGAGAGAGAACAGAGCAGAGGGATAGAAAGCAGATCAGAGGGATAGAGGACATTTCAGAGAGAGAGAGAACAGATCAGAGGGAGAGAGAACTGATCAGAGGGAGAGAGAACAGATCAGAGAGAGCGAGAATAGATCAGAGGGAGAGAGGACAGATCAGAGAAAGAGAGAACAGATCAGAGGGAGAGAGGACAGGTCATAGGGTGAGAGGACAGATCAGAGGGAGAGAGCACAGATCAGAGGGAGAGAGAACAGATCGGAGAGAGTGAGAACAGATCAGAGGGAGAGAGGACAGATCAGAGTGAGAGGACAGATCAGAGAGAGAGAACAGATCGGAGGGAGAGAGGACAGGTCATAGGGTGAGAGGACAGATCAGAGGGAGAGAGCACAGATCAGAGGGAGAGAGAACAGATCAGAGAGAGTGAGAACAGATCAGAGGGAGAGAGGACAGATCAGGGAGAGAGAGAGAAAAGATCAGAGGGAGAGAGAATAGATCAGAGGGAGAGAGGACAGATCAGAGAAAGAGAGAACAGATCAGAGGGAGAGAGGACAGATCAGAGGGAGAGAGAACAGATCAGCGGGAGAGAGGTCAGATCAGAGAGATTGAGAACAGATCAGAGGTAGAGAGAGCAGATCAGAGGGAGAGAGAACAGATCAGAGGGAGAGAGAACAGATCAGAGAGAGAGAGAACAAATCAGAGGGAGAGAGGACAGATCAGAGAGAGAGAGAGAACAGATGAGAGAGAGAGAGAACAGAGCAGAGGGAGAGAAAGCAGATCAGAGGGATAGAGGACAGATCAGAGAGAGAGAGAACATTTCAGAGGGAGTGATAACAGATCAGAGGGAGAGAGAACAGATAAGAGAGAGAGAGAATAGATCAGAGGGAGAGAGAAAAGATCAGAGGGAGAGAGAAAAGATCAGAGGGAGAGAGAAAAGATCAGAGGGAGAGAGAAAAGATCAGAGGGAGGGAGGACAGATCAGGGAGAGAGAGAGGACGGATCAGAGGGAGAGAGGACAGATCAGATGGAGAGAGAAAAGATCTGAGGGAGAGAGAACAGATCTGAGAGAGTGAGAACAGATCAGAGGGAGAGAGGACAGATCAGAGGGAGAGAGAACAGATCAGAGAGAGAGAGAATAGATCAGAGGGAGAGAGAACAGATCAGAGAGAGAGAGAGAGAACAGAGCAGAGGGAGAGAGAGCAGATCAGAGAGAGAGAGAATAGATCAGAGGGAGAGAGAACAGATCAGAGAGAGAGAGAGAGAACAGAGCAGAGGGAGAGAGAGCAGATCAGATAGAGAGAGAACAGATCAGAGGGAGAGAGAACAGATCAGTGGGAGAGAGAACAGATCAGAGGGAGAGAGAACAGATCAGAGGGAGAGAGAACAGATCAGAGGGAGAGAGAACAGTTCAGTGGGAGAGAGAACAGATCTGCTGGAGAGAGGACAGATCAGAGAGATTGAGAACAGATCAGAGGGAGAGAGAACAGATCAGTGGGAGAGAGAACAGATCAGCGGGAGAGAGGACAGATCAGAGAGATTGAGAACAGATCAGAGGGAGAGAGAACAGATCAGAGGGAGAGGGAACAGATCAGAGGGTGATAGGAAAGATCAGAGTGAGAGAGAACAGATCAGAGGGAGAGAGGACAGATCAGAGAGAGAGAGAACAGATCAGAGGGAGAGAGAACAGATCAGAGAGAGAGAGAACAAATCAGAGGGAGAGAGGACAGATCAGAGAGAGAGAGAGAACAGATCAGAGAGAGAGTGAACAGAGCAGAGGGAAAGAAAGCAGATCAGAGGGATAGAGGACAGATCAGAGAGAGAGAGAACATTTCAGAGGGAGAGAGAACAGATCAGAGGGAGAGAGAACAGATCAGAGAGAGAGAGAATAGATCAGAGGGAGAGAGGACAGATCAGAGAAAGAGAGAACAGATCAGAGGGAGAGAGGACAGATCAGAGAGAGAGAACAGATCAGAGGGAGAGAGGACAGATCATAGGGTGAGTGGACAGATCAGAGGGAGAGAGCACAGATCAGAGGGAGAGAGAACAGATCAGAGAGAGTGAGAACAGATCAGAGGGAGAGAGGACAGATCAGAGATAGAGAGAAGAGATCAGAGGGAGAGAGAACATATTAGAGGGGGAGAGGTCAGATCAGAGAGAGAGAGAAAAGATCAGAGTGAGATAGGAAAGATCAGAGGTAGAGAGAACAGATCAGAGGGAGAGAGGACAGATCATAGGTTGAGAGGACAGATGAGAGGGAGAGAGCACAGATCAGAGAGAGAGAGAGAACAGATCAGAGATAGAGAGAGAACAGAGGAGATGAAGAGAGAGCAGATCAGATAGAGAGAGAACCGATCAGAGCGAGAGAGAACAGATCAGAGGGAGAGAGGACAGATCAGAGAGAGAGAACAGATCAGAGGGAGAGAGAATAGATCAGAGGGAGAGAGAACAGATTAGAGGGAGAGAGGTCAGATCAGAGAGAGAGAGAAAAGATCAGAGGGAGAGAGAAAAGATCAGAGGGAGAGAGAAAAGATCAGAGGGAGAGAGAACAGATCAGAGTGAGGGAGGACAGATCAGGGAGAGAGAGAGAACAGATCAGAGAGATTGAGAACAGATCAGAGGGAGAGAGGACAGATCAGAGAGAGAGAGAGAACAGATCAGAGGGAGAGAGAACAGATCAGAGGGAGAGAGAACAGCTTAGAGGGAGAGAGGTCAGATCAGAGAGAGAGAGAAAAGATCAGAGGGAGAGAGAAAAGATCAGAGGGAGAGAGAAAAGATCATAGGGAGAGAGACCAGATCAGAGGGAGGGAGGACAGATCAGGGAGAGAGAGAGAACAGATCAGAGATAGAGAGAGAACAGAGGAGATGAAGAGAGAGCAGATCAGATAGAGAGAGAACCGATCACAGCGAGAGAGAACAGATCAGAGGGAGAGAGGACAGATCAGAGGGAGAGAGAACAGATCAGAGGGAGAGAGAACAGATCAGAGAGAGAGAGAACAGAGCAGAGGGATAGAAAGCAGATCAGAGGGATAGAGGACAGATCAGAGAGAGAGAGAACATTTCAGAGGGAGAGAGAACAGATCAGAGGGAGAGAGAACAGATCAGAGAGAGCGAGAATAGATCAGAGGGAGAGAGGACAGATCAGAGAAAGAGAGAACAGATCAGAGGGAGAGAGGACAGATCAGAGAGAGAGAACAGATCAGAGGGAGAGAGGACAGATCATAGGGTGAGTGGACAGATCAGAGGGAGAGAGCACAGATCAGAGGGAGAGAGAACAGATCAGAGAGAGTGAGAACAGATCAGAGGGAGAGAGGACAGATCAGAGATAGAGAGAACAGATCAGAGGGAGAGAGAACATATTAGAGGGAGAGAGGTCAGATCAGAGAGAGAGAGAAATGATCAGAGTGAGATAGGAAAGATCAGAGGGAGAGAGAACAGATCAGAGGGAGAGAGGACAGATCATAGGTTGAGAGGACAGATCAGAGGGAGAGAGCAAAGATCAGAGAGAGAGAGAGAACAGATCAGTGATAGAGAGAGAACAGAGGAGATGAAGAGAGAGCAGATCAGATAGAGAGAGAACCGATCACAGCGGGAGAGAACAGATCAGAGGGAGAGAGGACAGATCAGAGAGAGAGAACAGATCAGAGGGAGAGAGAACAGATCAGAGGGAGAGAGAACAGATCAGAGAGAGAGAGAACAAATCAGAGGTAGAGAGGACAGATCAGAGAGAGAGAGAGAACAGATCAGAGAGAGAGAGAACAGAACAGAGGGATAGAAAGCAGATCAGAGGGATAGAGAACAGATCAGAGAGAGAGAGAACAGATCAGAGGGAGAGAGAACTGATCAGAGGGAGAGAGAACAGATCAGAGGGAGAGAGAACTGATCAGAGGGAGAGAGAACAGATCAGAGAGAGAGAGAATAGATCAGAGGGAGAGAGGACAGATCAGAGAAAGAGAGAACAGATCAGAGGGAGAGAGGACAGATCAGAGAGAGAGAGAAAAGATCAGAGTGAGATAGGAAAGATCAGAGGGAGAGAGAACAGATCAGAGGGAGAGAGGACAGATCATAGGTTCAGAGGACAGATCAGAGGGAGAGAGCACAGATCAGAGAGAGAGAGAGAACAGATCAGAGTTAGAGAGAGAACAGAGGAGATGAAGAGAGAGCAGATCAGATAGAGAGAGAACCGATCAGAGGGAGAGAGAACAGATCAGAGGGAGAGAGGACAGATCAGAGAGAGAGAACAGATCAGAGGGAGAGAGAACAGATCAGAGGGAGAGAGAACAGATCAGAGAGAGAGAGAACAAATCAGAGGGAGAGAGGACAGATCAGAGAGAGAGAGAGAACAGATCAGAGAGAGAGAGAACAGAGCAGAGGGATAGAAAGCAGATCAGAGGGATAGAGGACAGATCAGAGAGAGAGAGAACAGATCAGAGGGAGAGAGAACTGATCAGAGGGAGAGAGAACAGATCAGAGAGAGCGAGAATAGATCAGAGGGAGAGAGGACAGATCAGAGAAAGAGAGAACAGATCAGAGGGAGAGAGGACAGGTCATAGGGTGAGAGGACAGATCAGAGAGAGAGAGCACAGATCAGAGGGAGAGAGAACAGATCAGAGAGAGTGAGAACAGATCAGAGGGAGAGAGGACAGATCAGAGGGAGAGAGGACAGATCAGAGAGAGAGAACAGATCAGAGGGAGAGAGGACAGGTCATAGGGTGAGAGGACAGATCAGAGGGAGAGAGCATAGATCAGAGGGAGAGAGAACAGATCAGAGAGAGTGAGAACAGATCAGAGGGAGAGAGGACAGATCAGAGAGAGAGAGAGAAAAGATCAGAGGGAGAGAGAATAGATCAGAGGGAGAGAGGACAGATCAGAGAAAGAGAGAACAGATCAGAGGGAGAGAGGACAGATCAGAGGGAGAGAGAACAGATCAGCGGGAGAGAGGTCAGATCAGAGAGATTGAGAACAGATCAGAGGTAGAGAGAGCAGATCAGAGGGAGAGAGAACAGATCAGAGGGAGAGAGAACAGATCAGAGAGAGAGAGAACAAATCAGAGGGAGAGAGGACAGATCAGAGAGAGAGAGATAACAGATGAGAGAGAGAGAGAACAGAGCAGAGGGAGAGAAAGCAGATCAGAGGGATAGAGGACAGATCAGAGAGAGAGAGAACATTTCAGAGGGAGTGATAACAGATCAGAGGGAGAGAGAACAGATCAGAGAGAGAGAGAATAGATCAGAGGGAGAGAGAAAAGATCAGAGGGAGAGAGAAAAGATCAGAGGGAGAGAGAAAAGATCAGAGGGAGAGAGAAAAGATCAGAGGGAGGGAGGACAGATCAGGGAGAGAGAGAGGACGGATCAGAGGGAGAGAGGGCAGATCAGATGGAGAGAGAAAAGATCTGAGGGAGAGAGAACAGATCAGAGAGAGTGAGAACAGATCAGAGGGAGAGAGGACAGATGAGAGAGAGAGACAGAATAGATCAGAGGGAGAGAGAACAGATCAGAGAGAGAGAGAGAACAGAGCAGAGGGAGAGAGAGCAGATCAGATAGAGAGAGAACAGATCAGAGGGAGAGAGAACAGATCAGTGGGAGAGAGAACAGATCAGAGGGAGAGAGAACAGATCAGAGGGAGAGAGAACAGATCAGAGGGAGAGAGAACAGTTCAGTGGGAGAGAGAACAGATCTGCGGGAGAGAGGACATATCAGAGAGATTGAGAACAGATCAGAGGGAGAGAGAACAGATCAGTGGGAGAGAGAACAGATCAGCGGGAGAGAGGACAGATCAGAGAGATTGAGAACAGATCAGAGGGAGAGAGAACAGATCAGAGGGAGAGAGAACAGATCAGAGGGTGATAGGAAAGATCAGAGTGAGAGAGAACAGATCAGAGGGAGAGAGGACAGATCAGAGAGAGAGAGAACAGATCAGAGGGAGAGAGAACAGATCAGAGTGAGAGAGAATAGATCAGAGGGAGAGAGGACAGATCAGAGAGAGAGAGAACAGATCAGAGGGAGAGATGACAGATCATAGGGAGAGAGAACAGATCAGCGGGAGAGAGGTCAGATCAGAGAGATTGAGAACAGATCAGAGGTAGAGAGAGCAGATCAGAGGGAGAGAGAACATATCAGAGGGAGAGAGAACAGATCAGAGAGAGAGAGAACAAATCAGAGGGAGAGAGGACAGATCAGAGAGAGAGAGAGAGAACAGATCAGAGAGAGAGAGAACAGAGCAGAGGGAGAGAAAGCAGATCAGAGGGATAGAGGACAGATCAGAGAGAGAGAGAACATTTCAGAGGGAGTGATAACAGATCAGAGGGAGAGAGAACAGATCAGAGAGAGAGAGAATAGATCAGAGGGAGAGAGAAAAGATCAGAGGGAGAGAGAAAAGATCAGAGGGAGAGAGAAAAGATCAGAGGGAGAGAGAAAAGATCAGAGGGAGAGAGAAAAGATCAGAGGGAGGGAGGTCAGATCAGGGAGAGAGAGAGGACGGATCAGAGGGAGAGAGGACAGATCAGAGAGAGTGAGAACAGATCAGAGGGAGAGAGGACAGATGAGAGAGAGAGAGAGAATAGATCAGAGGGAGAGAGAACAGATCAGAGGGAGAGAGAACAGATTAGAGGGAGAGAGGTCAGATAAGAGAGAGAGAGAAAAGATCAGAGGGAAAGAGAAAAGATCAGACGGAAAGAGAAAAGATCAGAGGGAGAGAGAAAAGATCAGAGGGAGAGAGAAAAGATCAGAGGGAGAGAGAACAGATCAGAGGGAGGGAGGACAGATCAGGGAGAGAGAGAGGACGGATCAGAGGGAGAGAGGGCAGATCAGAGGGAGAGAGAAAAGATCTGAGGGAGAAAGAAAAGGTCAGAGGGAGAGAGAAAAGATCAGAGGGAGAGAGAACAGATCAGAGGGATGGAGGACAGATCAGGGAGAGAGAGAGGACAGATCAGAGGGGGAGATTACAGATCAGAGGGAGAGATTACAGATCAGAGGGAGAGAGAACAGATCAGAGGGAGAGAGAACAGATCAGCGGGAGAGAGGACAGATCAGAGAGATTGAGAACAGATCAGAGGTAGAGAGAGCAGATCAGAGGGAGAGAGAACAAATCAGAGGGAGAGGGGACAGATCAGAGAGAGAGAGAGAACAGATCAGAGAGAGAGAGAACAGAGCAGAGGGAGAGAAAGCAGATCAGAGGGATAGAGGACAGATCAGAGAGAGAGAGAACATTTCAGAGGGAGTGATAACAGATCAGAGGGAGAGAGAACAGAGCAGAGAGAGAGAGAATAGATCAGAGGGAGAGAGAAAAGATCAGAGGGAGAGAGAAAAGATCAGAGGGAGAGAGAACAGATCAGAGGGAGGGAGGACAGATCAGGGAGAGAGAGAGGACGGATCAGAGGGAGAGAGGACAGATCAGAGGGAGAGAGAACAGATCAGCGGGAGAGAGGACAGATCAGAGAGATTGAGAACAGATCAGAGGTAGAGAGAGCAGATCAGAGGGAGAGAGATCAGATCAGAGGGAGAGAGAACAGATCAGAGAGAGAGAGAATAGATCAGAGGGAGAGAGGACAGATCAGAGAGAGAGAGAACAAATCAGAGGGAGAGAGGACAGATCAGAGAGAGAGAGAGAACAGATCAGAGAGAGTGAGAACAGAGCAGAGGGAGAGAAAGCAGATCAGAGGGATAGAGGACAGATCAGAGAGAGAGAGAACATTTCAGAGGGAGTGATAACAGATCAGAGGGAGAGAGAACAGATCAGAGAGAGAGAGAATAGATCAGAGGGAGAGAGAAAAGATCAGAGGGAGAGAGAAAAGATCAGAGGGAGAGAGAAAAGATCAGAGGGAGAGAGAAAAGATCAGAGGGAGAGAGAACAGATCAGAGGGAGGGAGGACAGATAAGGGAGAGAGAGAGGACGGATCAGAGGGAGAGAGGACAGATCAGAGGGAGAGAGAAAAGATCTGAGGGAGAAAGAAAAGGTCAGAGGGGGAGAGAAAAGATCGGAGAGAGAGAGAACAGATCAGAGGGATGGAGGACAGATCAGGGAGAGAGAGAGGACAGATCAGAGGGGGAGATTACAAATCAGCGGGAGAGAGAACAGATCAGAGGGAGAGAAAATAGATCAGCGGGAGAGAGGACAGATCAGAGAGATTGAGAACAGATCAGAGGTAGAGAGAGCAGATCGGAGGGAGAGAGAACAGATCAGAGGGAGAGAGAACAGATTAGAGTGAGAGAGGTCAGATCAGAGAGAGAGAGAATAGATCAGAGGGAGATAGGAAAGATCAGAGGGAGAGATAACAGATCAGAGAGAGAGAGAGAACAGAGCAGAGGGAGAGAGAGCAGATCAGATAGAGAGAGAACACATCAGAGGGAGAGAGAACAGATCAGAGGGAGAGAGAACAGATCAGAGGGAGAGAGAAAAGTTCAGTGGGAGAGAGAACAGATCAGCAGGAGAGAGGACAGATCAGAGAGATTGAGAACAGATCAGAGAGAGAGAGAACAGATCAGTGGGAGAGAGAACAGATCAGCGGGAGAGAGGACAGATCAGACAGTTTGAGAACAGATCAGAGGGAGAGAGAACAGATCAGAGGGAGAGAGAACAAATCAGAGAGAGAGGGGACAGATCAGAGAGAGAGAGAGAACAGATCAGAGAGAGAGAGAACAGAGCAGAGGGAGAGAAAGCAGATCAGAGGGATAGAGGACAGATCAGAGAGAGAGAGAACATTTCAGAGGGAGTGATTACAGATCAGAGGGAGAGAGAACAGAGCAGAGAGAGAGAGAATAGTTCAGAGGGAGAGAGAAAAGATCAGAGGGAGAGAGAAAAGATCAGAGGGAGAGAGAAAAGATCAGAGGGAGAGAGAACAGATCAGAGGGAGGGAGGACAGATCAGGGAGAGAGAGAGGACGGATCAGAGGGAGAGAGGACAGATCAGAGGGAGAGAGAAAAGATCTGAGAAAGAAAGAAAAGGTCAGAGGGGTAGAGAAAAGATCAGAGGGAGAGAGAACAGATCAGAGGGAGAGAGAACAGATCAGCGGGAGAGAGGACAGATCAGAGAGATTGAGAACAGATCAGAGGTAGAGAGAGCAGATCAGAGGGAGAGAGAACAGATCAGAGGGAGAGAGAACAGATCAGAGAGAGAGAGAATAGATCAGAGGGAGAGAGGACAGATCAGAGAGAGAGAGAACAAATCAGAGGGAGAGAGGACAGATCAGAGAGAGAGAGAGAGAACAGATCAGAGAGAGTGAGAACAGAGCAGAGGGAGAGAAAGCAGATCAGAGGGATAGAGGACAGATCAGAGAGAGAGAGAACATTTCAGAGGGAGTGATAACAGATCAGAGGGAGAGAGAACAGATCAGAGAGAGAGAGAATAGATCAGAGGGAGAGAGAAAAGATCAGAGGGAGAGAGAAAAGATCAGAGGGAGAGAGAAAAGATCAGAGGGAGAGAGAACAGATCAGAGGGAGGGAGGACAGATAAGGGAGAGAGAGAGGACGGATCAGAGGGAGAGAGGACAGATCAGAGGGAGAGAGAAAAGATCTGAGGGAGAAAGAAAAGGTCAGAGGGGGAGAGAAAACATCGGAGAGAGAGAGAACAGATCAGAGGGATGGAGGACAGATCAGGGAGAGAGAGAGGACAGATCAGAGGGGGAGATTACAAATCAGCGGGAGAGAGAACAGATCAGAGGGAGAGAAAATAGATCAGCGGGAGAGAGGACAGATCAGAGAGATTGAGAACAGATCAGAGGTAGAGAGAGCAGATCGGAGGGAGAGAGAACAGATCGGAGGGAGAGAGAACAGATTAGAGTGAGAGAGGTCAGATCAGAGAGAGAGAGAATAGATCAGAGGGAGATAGGAAAGATCAGAGGGAGAGAGAACAGATCAGAGAGAGAGAGAGAACAGAGCAGAGGGAGAGAGAGCAGATCAGATAGAGAGAGAACACATCAGAGGGAGAGAGAACAGATCAGAGAGAGAGAGAACAGATCAGAGGGAGAGAGAACAGTTCAGTGGGAGAGAGAACAGATCAGCAGGAGAGAGGACAGATCAGAGAGATTGAGAACAGATCAGAGAGAGAGAGAACAGATCAGTGGGAGAGAGAACAGATCAGCGGGAGAGAGGACAGATCAGAGAGTTTGAGAACAGATCAGAGGGAGAGAGAACAGATCAGAGGGAGAGAGAACAAATCAGAGGGAGAGGGGACAGATCAGAGAGAGAGAGAGAACAGATCAGAGAGAGAGAGAACAGAGCAGAGGGAGAGAAAGCAGATCAGAGGGATAGAGGACAGATCAGAGAGAGAGAGAACATTTCAGAGGGAGTGATAACAGATCAGAGGGAGAGAGAACAGAGCAGAGAGAGAGAGAATAGATCAGAGGGAGAGAGAAAAGATCAGAGGGAGAGAGAAAAGATCAGAGGGAGAGAGAAAAGATCAGAGGGAGAGAGAAAAGATCAGAGGGAGGGAGGACAGATCAGGGAGAGAGAGAGGACGGATCAGAGGGAGAGAGGACAGATCAGAGGGAGAGAGAAAAGATCTGAGGGAGAAAGAAAATGTCAGAGGGGGAGAGAAAAGATCAGAGGGAGAGAGAACAGATCAGAGGGAGAGAGAACAGATCAGCGGGAGAGAGGACAGATCAGAGAGATTGAGAACAGATCAGAGGTAGAGAGAGCAGATCAGAGGGAGAGAGAACAGATCAGAGGGAGAGAGAACAGATCAGAGAGAGAGAGAATAGATCAGAGGGAGAGAGGACAGATCAGAGAGAGAGAGAACAAATCAGAGGGAGAGAGGACAGATCAGAGAGAGAGAGAGAACAGATCAGAGAGAGAGAGAACAGAGCAGAGGGAGAGAAAGCAGATCAGAGGGATAGAGGACAGATCAGAGAGAGAGAGAACATTTCAGAGGGAGTGATAACAGATCAGAGGGAGAGAGAACAGATCAGAGAGAGAGAGAATAGATCAGAGGGAGAGAGAAAAGATCAGAGGGAGAGAGAAAAGATCAGAGGGAGAGAGAAAAGATCAGAGGGAGAGAGAAAAGATCAGAGGGAGAGAGAAAAGATCAGAGGGAGAGAGAAAAGATCAGAGGGAGAGAGAACAGATCAGAGGGAGGGAGGACAGATAAGGGAGAGAGAGAGGACGGATCAGAGGGAGAGAGGACAGATCAGAGGGAGAGAGAAAAGATCTGAGGGAGAAAGAAAAGGTCAGAGGGGGAGAGAAAAGATCGGAGAGAGAGAGAACAGATCAGAGGGATGGAGGACAGATCAGGGAGAGAGAGAGGACAGATCAGAGGGGGAGATTACAAATCAGCGGGAGAGAGAACAGATCAGAGGGAGAGAAAATAGATCAGCGGGAGAGAGGACAGATCAGAGTGATTGAGAACAGATCAGAGGTAGAGAGAGCAGAGCGGAGGGAGAGAGAACAGATCAGAGGGAGAGAGAACAGATTAGAGTGAGAGAGGTCAGATCAGAGAGAGAGAGAATAGATCAGAGGGAGATAGGAAAGATCAGAGGGAGAGAGAACAGATCAGAGAGAGAGAGAGAACAGAGCAGAGGGAGAGAGAGCAGATCAGATAGAGAGAGAACACATCAGAGGGAGAGAGAACAGATCAGAGGGAGAGAGAACAGATCAGAGGGAGAGAGAACAGTTCAGTGGGAGAGAGAACAGATCAGCAGGAGAGAGGACAGATCAGAGAGATTGAGAACAGATCAGAGAGAGAGAGAACAGATCAGTGGGAGAGAGAACAGATCAGCGGGAGAGAGGACAGATCAGAGAGTTTGAGAACAGATCAGAGGGAGAGAGAACAGATCAGAGGGAGAGAGAACAGATCAAAGGGTGATAGGAAAGATCAGAGTGAGAGAGAACAGATCAGAGGGAGAGAGGACAGATCAGAGAGAGAGAGAACAGATCAGAGGGAGAGAGAACAGATGAGAGTGAGAGAGAATAGATCAGAGGGAGAGAGGACAGATCAGAGAGAGAGAGAACAGATCAGAGGGAGAGATGACAGATCATAGGGTGAGAGGACAGATCAGAGGGAGAGAGGACAGATCAGAGAGAGAGAGAGAACAGATCAGAGAGAGTGAGAGAACAGAGCAGAAGGAGAGAGCAGATCAGATAGAGAGAGAACAGATCAGAGTGAGAGAGAACAGATCAGAGGGAGAGAGGACAGATCAGAGAGAGAGAGAACAGATCTGAGGGAGTGAGAACAGATCAGAGGAAGAGAGAACAGATCAGAGAGAGGGAGAATAGATCAGAGGGAGAGAGGACAGATCAGACAGAGAGAGAACAGATCAGAGGGAGAGATGACAGATCATAGGGTGAGAGGACAGATCAGAGGGAGAGAGCACAGATCAGAAGGAGAGAGAACAGATCAGAGAGAGTGAGAGCAGATCAAAGGGAGAGAGGACAGATCAGAGGGGGAGATTACAGATCAGCGGGAGAGAGAACAGATCAGAGGGAGAGAGAACAGATCAGCGGGAGAGTGGACAGATCAGAGAGATTGAGAACAGATCAGAGGTAGAGAGAGCAGATCAGAGGGAGAGAGAACAGATCAGAGGGAGAGAGAACAGATTAGAGTTAGAGAGGTCAGATCAGAGAGAGAGAGAATAGATCAGAGGGAGATAGGAAAGATCAGAGGGAGAGAGAACAGATCAGAGAGAGAGAGAGAACAGAGCAGAGGGAGAGAGAGCAGATCAGATAGAGAGAGAACAGATCAGAGGGAGAGAGAACAGATCAGAGGGAGACAGAACAGATCAGAGGGAGAGAGAACAGTTCAGTGGGAGAGAGAACAGATCAGCGGGAGAGAGGACAGATCAGAGAGATTGAGAACAGATCAGAGAGAGAGAGAACAGATCAGTGGGAGAGAGAACAGATCAGCGGGAGAGAGGACAGATCAGAGAGATTGAGAACAGATCAGAGGGAGAGAGAACAGATCAGAGGGAGAGAGATCAGATCAGAGGGTGATAGGAAAGATCAGAGGGTGAGAGAATAGATCAGAGGGAGAGAGAATAGATCAGAGGGAGAGAGAACAGATCAGAGGGTGATAGGAAAGATCACAGTGAGAGAGAACAGATCAGAGGGAGAGAGGACAGATCAGAGAGAGAGAGAGAACAGATCAGAGGGAGAGAGAACAGATCAGAGGGAGAGAGGAGAGATCAGAGAGAGAGAGAACAGATCAGAGGGAGAGATGACAGATCATAGGGTGAGAGGACAGATCAGAGGGAGAGAGGAAAGATCATAGAGAGAGAGAGAACAGATCAGAGAGAGGGAGAGAACAGAGCAGAAGGAGAGAGCAGATCAGATAGAGAGAGAACAGATCAGAGTGAGAGAGAACAGATCAGAGGGAGAGAGAACAGATCAGAGGGAGAGAGAACAGATCAGAGGGAGAGAGGACAGATCAGAGAGAGAGAGAACAGATCAGAGGGAGAGAGAACAGATCAGAGGGAGAGAGAACAGTTCAGAGAGAGAGAGAATAGTTCAGAGGGAGAGATGACAGATCATAGGGTGAGAGGACAGATCAGAGGGAGAGAGAAAAGATCAGAGGGAGAGAGAAAAGATCAGAGGGAGAGAGAAAAGATCAGAGGGAGAGAGAACAGATCAGAGGGAGGGAGGACAGATAAGGGAGAGAGAGAGGACGGATCAGAGGGAGAGAGGACAGATCAGAGGGAGAGAGAAAAGATCTGAGGGAGAAAGAAAAGGTCAGAGGGGGAGAGAAAAGATCGGAGAGAGAGAGAACAGATCAGAGGGATGGAGGACAGATCAGGGAGAGAGAGAGGACAGATCAGAGGGGGAGATTACAAATCAGCGGGAGAGAGAACAGATCAGAGGGAGAGAAAATAGATCAGCGGGAGAGAGGACAGATCAGAGAGATTGAGAACAGATCAGAGGTAGAGAGAGCAGATCGGAGGGAGAGAGAACAGATCAGAGGGAGAGAGAACAGATTAGAGTGAGAGAGGTCGGATCAGAGAGAGAGAGAATAGATCAGAGGGAGATAGGAAAGATCAGAGGGAGAGAGAACAGATCAGAGAGAGAGAGAGAACAGAGCAGAGGGAGAGAGAGCAGATCAGATAGAGAGAGAACAGATCAGAGGGAGAGAGAACAGATCAGAGGGAGAGAGAACAGATCAGAGGGAGAGAGAACAGTTCAGTGGGAGAGAGAACAGATCAGCAGGAGAGAGGACAGATCAGAGAGATTGAGAACAGATCAGAGAGAGAGAGAACAGATCAGTGGGAGAGAGAACAGATCAGCGGGAGAGAGGACAGATCAGAGAGTTTGAGAACAGATCAGAGGGAGAGAGAACAGATCAGAGGGAGAGAGAACAGATCAAAGGGTGATAGGAAAGATCAGAGTGAGAGAGAACAGATCAGAGGGAGAGAGGACAGATCAGAGAGAGAGAGAACAGATCAGAGTGAGAGAGAACAGATCAGAGTGAGAGAGAATAGATCAGAGGGAGAGAGGACAGATCGGAGAGAGAGAGAACAGATCAGAGGGAGAGATGACAGATCATAGGGTGAGAGGACAGATCAGAGGGAGAGAGGACAGATCAGAGAGAGAGAGAGAACAGATCAGAGAGAGTGAGAGAACAGAGCAGAAGGAGAGAGCAGATCAGATAGAGAGAGAACAGATCAGAGTGAGAGAGAACAGATCAGAGGGAGAGAGAACAGATCAGAGGGAGAGAGGACAGATCAGAGAGAGAGAGAACAGATCTGAGGGAGTGAGAACAGATCAGAGGAAGAGAGAACAGATCAGAGAGAGAGAGAATAGATCAGAGGGAGAGAGGACAGATCAGACAGAGAGAGAACAGATCAGAGGGAGAGATGACAGATCATAGGGTGAGAGGACAGATCAGAGGGAGAGAGCACAGATCAGAAGGAGAGAGAACAGATCAGAGAGAGTGAGAGCAGATCAAAGGGAGAGAGGACAGATCAGAGGGGGAGATTACAGATCAGCGGGAGAGAGAACAGATCAGAGGGAGAGAGAACAGATCAGCGGGAGAGTGGACAGATCAGAGAGCTTGAGAACAGATCAGAGGTAGAGAGAGCAGATCAGAGGGAGAGAGAACAGATCAGAGGGAGAGAGAACAGATTAGAGTTAGAGAGGTCAGATCAGAGAGAGAGAGTATAGATCAGAGGGAGATAGGAAAGATCAGAGGGAGAGAGAACAGATCAGAGAGAGAGAGAGAACAGAGCAGAGGGAGAGAGAGCAGATCAGATAGAGAGAGAACAGATCAGAGGGAGAGAGAACAGATCAGAGGGAGACAGAACAGATCAGAGGGAGAGAGAACAGTTCAGTGGGAGAGAGAACAGATCAGCGGGAGAGAGGACAGATCAGAGAGATTGAGAACAGATCAGAGAGAGAGAGAACAGATCAGTGGGAGAGAGAACAGATCAGCGGGAGAGAGGACAGATCAGAGAGATTGAGAACAGATCAGAGGGAGAGAGAACAGATCAGAGGGAGAGAGATCAGATCAGAGGGTGATAGGAAAGATCAGAGGGTGAGAGAATAGATCAGAGGGAGAGAGAACAGATCAGAGGGTGATAGGAAAGATCACAGTGAGAGAGAACAGATCAGAGGGAGAGAGGACAGATCAGAGAGAGAGAGAGAACAGATCAGAGGGAGAGAGAACAGATCAGAGGGAGAGAGGACAGATCAGAGAGAGAGAGAACAGATCAGAGGGAGAGATGACAGATCATAGGGTGAGAGGACAGATCAGAGGGAGAGAGGAAAGATCAGAGAGAGAGAGAGAACAGATCAGAGAGAGGGAGAGAACAGAGCAGAAGCAGAGAGCAGATCAGATAGAGAGAGAACAGATCAGAGTGAGAGAGAACAGATCAGAGGGAGAGAGAACAGATCAGAGGGAGAGAGAACAGATCAGAGGGAGAGAGGACAGATCAGAGAGAGAGAGAACAGATCAGAGGGAGAGAGAACAGATCAGAGGGAGAGAGGTCAGATCAGAGAGAGAGAGAATAGATCAGAGGGAGAGATGACAGATCATAGGGTGAGAGGACAGATCAGAGGGAGAGAGGACAGATCAGAGAGAGAGAGAGAACAGATCAGAGAGAGTGAGAGAACAGAGCAGAAGGAGAGAGAGCAGATCAGATAGAGAGAGAACAGATCAGAGGAGAGAGGACAGATCAGAGAGAGAGAACAGATCAGAGGGAGAGAGAACAGATCAGAGGGAGAGAGAACAGATCAGAGAGAGAGAGAATAGATCAGAGGGAGAGAGGACAGATCAGAGAGAGAGAGAACAGATCAGAGGGAGAGAGGACAGATCTGAGAGAGAGAGAAGAGATCAGAGGGAGAGAGGACAGATCAGAGAGAGAGAGAGAACAGATCAGAGGGAGAGAGAACACATCAGAGGGAGAGAGAAAAGATCAGAGGGAGAGAGAAAAGATCAGAGGGAGAGAGGGCAGATCAGAGGGAGGGACGACAGATCAGGGAGAGAGATGGGACAGATCAGAGGAGGAGAGGACAGATCAGCGGGAGAGAGAACAGATCAGAGGGATTGAGAATATATCAGCGGGAGAGAGGACAGATCAGAGAGATTGAGAACAGATCAGAGGGAGAGAGAACAGATCAGAGGGAGAGAGGACAGATCATAGGTTGAGAAGGCAGATCAGAGGGAGAGAGCACAGATCAGAGAGAGAGAGCGAACAGATCAGAGATAGAGAGAGAACAGAGCAGAGGGAGAGAGAACAGATCAGAGAGAGAGAGAACATTTCAGAGGGAGAGAGAACAGATCAGAGGGAGAGAGTACAGATCAGAGAGAGAGAGAATAGATCAGAGGGAGAGAGGACAGATCAGAGAAAGAGAGAACAGATCAGAGGGAGAGAGGACAGATCAGAGAGAGAGAACAGATCAGAGGGAGAGAGGACAGATCATCGGGTGAGAGGACAGATCTGAGAGAGTGAGAACAGATCAGAGGGAGAGAGGACAGATCAGAGAGAGAGAGAGAACTGATCAGAGGGAGAGAGAACAGATCAGAGGGAGAGAGAACAGATCAGAGGGAGAGAGAACAGATTAGAGGGTGATAGGTCAGATCAGAGAGCGAGAGGACAGATCAGAGGGAGAGAGAAAAGATCAGAGGGAGTGAGAAAAGATCAGAGGGAGAGAGGGCAGATCAGAGGGAGGGACAACAGATCAGGGAGAGAGAGGGGACAGATCAGAGGGAGAGAGGACAGATCAGCGGGAGAGAGAACAGATCAGAGGGTGAGAGAACAGATCAGCGGGAGAGAGGACAGATCAGAGAGATTGAGAACAGATCAGAGGGAGAGAGAACAGATCAGAGGGAGAGAGAACAGATTAGATTGCGAGAGGTCAGATCAGAGAGAGGGAGAAAAGATCAGAGGGAGATTGGAAAGATCAGAGGGAGAGAGAACAGATCAGAGGGAGAGAGAGAACAGATCAGAGATAAAGAGAGAACAGAGGAGAGGAACAGAGAGCAGATCAGATAGAGAGAGAACCGATCAGAGCGAGAGAGAACAGATCAGAGGGAGAGAGGACAGTTCAGAGAGAGAGAACAGATCAGAGGGAGAGAGAACAGATCAGAGGGAGAGAGAACAGATCAGAGGGAGAGAGAACAGATCAGAGAGAGAGAGAACAAATCAGAGGTAGAGAGGACAGATCAGAGAGAGAGAGAGAACAGATCAGAGAGAGAGAGAACAGAGCAGAGGGAGAGAAAGCAGATCAGAGGGATAGAGGACAGATCAGAGAGAGAGAGAACATTTCAGAGGGAGAGAGAACAGATCAGAGGGAGAGAGAACAGATCAGAGAGAGAGAGAATTGATCAGAGGGAGAGAGAACAGTTCAGAGAGAGAGAGAATAGATCAGAGGGTGAGATGAGAGATCATAGGGTGAGAGGACAGATCAGAGGGAGAGAGGACAGATCAGAGAGAGAGAGAGAACAGATCAGAGAGAGTGAGAGAACAGAGCAGAAGGAGAGAGAGCAGATCAGATTGAGAGAGAACAGATCAGAGTGATAGAGAACAGATCAGAGGAGAGAGGACAGATCAGAGAGAGAGAACAGATCAGAGGGAGAGAGAACAATTCAGAGGGAGAGAGAACAGATCAGAGAGAGAGAGAATAGATCAGAGGGAGAGAGGACAGATCAGAGAGAGAGAGAACAGATCAGAGGGAGAGAGGACAGATCTGAGAGAGAGAGAAGAGATCAGAGGGAGAGAGGACAGATCAGAGAGAGAGAGAGAACAGATCAGAGGGAGAGAGAACACATCAGAGGGAGAGAGAAAAGATCAGAGGGAGAGAGTTCAGATCAGAGGGAGGGACGACAGATCAGGGAGAGAGATGGGACAGATCAGAGGAGGAGAGGACAGATCAGCGGGAGAGAGAACAGATCAGAGGGATTGAGAATAGATCAGCGGGAGAGAGGACAGATCAGAGAGATTGAGAACAGATCAGAGGGAGAGAGAACAGATCAGAGGGAGAGAGGACAGATCATAGGTTGAGAGGACAGATCAGAGGGAGAGAGCACAGATCAGAGAGAGAGAGTGAACAGATCAGAGATAGAGAGAGAACAGAGCAGAGGGAGAGAAAGCAGATCAGAGGGATAGAGGACAGATCAGAGAGAGAGAGAACATTTCAGAGGGAGAGAGAACAGATCAGAGGGAGAGAGTACAGATCAGAGAGAGAGAGAATAGATCAGAGGGAGAGAGAATAGATCAGAGGGAGAGAGGACAGATCAGAGAAAGAGAGAACAGATCAGAGGGAGAGAGGACAGATCAGAGAGAGAGAACAGATCAGAGGGAGAGAGGACAGATCATAGGGTGAGAGGACAGATCTGAGAGAGTGAGAACAGATCAGAGGGAGAGAGGACAGATCAGAGAGAGAGAGAGAACAGATCAGAGGGAGAGAGAACAGATCAGAGGGAGAGAGAACAGATCAGAGGGAGAGAGAACAGATTAGAGGGTGATAGGTCAGATCAGAGAGCGAGAGGACAGATCAGAGGGAGAGAGAAAAGATCAGAGGGAGAGAGAAAAGATCAGAGGGAGAGAGGGCAGATCAGAGGGAGGGACGAAAGATCAGGGAGAGAGAGGGGACAGATCAGAGGGGGAGAGGACAGATCAGCGGGAGAGAGAACAGATCAGAGGGATAGAGAATAGATGAGCGGGAGAGAGGACAGATCAGAGAGATTGAGAACAGATCAGAGGGAGAGAGAACAGATCAGAGGGAGAGAGAACAGATTAGATTGCGAGAGGTCAGATCAGAGAGAGGGAGAAAAGATCAGAGGGAGATTGGAAAGATCAGAGGGAGAGAGAACAGATCAGAGGGAGAGAGAGAACAGATCAGAGAGAGAGAGAACAGAGCAGAGGGAGAGAAAGCAGATCAGAGGGATAGAGGACAGATCAGAGAGAGAGAGAACAAATCAGAGGTAGAGAGGACAGATCAGAGAGAGAGAGAGAACAGATCAGAGAGAGAGAGAACAGAGCAGAGGGAGAGAAAGCAGATCAGAGGGATAGAGGACAGATCAGAGAGAGAGAGAACATTTCAGAGGGAGAGAGAACAGATCAGAGGGAGAGAGAACAGATCAGAGAGAGAGAGAATAGATCAGAGGGAGAGAGGACAGATCAGAGAAAGAGAGAACAGATCAGACGGTGAGAGGACAGATCAGAGAGAGAGAACAGATCAGAGGGAGAGAGGACAGATCATAGGGTGAGAGGACAGATCAGAGGGAGAGAGCACAGATCAGAGGGAGAGAGAACAGATCAGAGGGAGAGAGAACAGATCAGAGGGAGAGAGGACAGATCAGAGAGATTGAGAACAGATCAGAGGTAGAGAGAGCAGATCATAGGGAGAGAGAACAGATCAGAGGGAGAGAGAACAGATCACAGAGAGAGAGAACAAATCAGATGGAGAGACGCCAGATCAGAGAGAGAGAGAGAACAGATCAGAGAGAGAGAGAACAGATCAGAGGGAGAGAGGACAGATCAGAGAGAGAGAGAACAGATCAGAGAGAGAGAAAACAGATCAGAGGGAGAGAGAACAGATTAGAGGGAGAGAGATCAGATCAGAGAGAAAGAGAAAAGATCAGAGGGAGAGAGAAAAGATCAGAGGGAGAGAGATAAGATCAGAGGGAGAGAGAAAATTTCAGAGGGAGAGAGAACAGATCAGAGGGAGGGAGGACAGATCAGGGAGAGAGAGAGGACAGATCAGCGGGAGAGAGGACAGATCAGAGGGAGAGAGAAAAGATCTGAGGGAGAGAGGACAGATCTTAGGTTGAGAGGACAGATCAGAGGGAGAGAGCACAGATCAGAGAGAGAGAGAGAACAGATCAGAGATAGAGAGAGAACAGAGGAGAGGAAGAGAGAGCAGATCAGATAGAGAGAGAACCGATCAGAGCGAGAGAGAACAGATCAGAGGGAGAGAGGACAGATCAGAGAGAGAGAACAGATCAGAGCGAGAGAGAACAGATCAGAGGGAGAGAGAACAGATCAGAGGGAGAGAGAACAGATCAGAGAGAGAGAGAACATTTCAGAGGGAGAGAGAACAGATCAGAGGGAGAGAGTACAGAACAGAGAGAGAGAGAATAGATCAGAGGGAGAGAGGACAGATCAGAGAAAGAGAGAACAGATCAGAGGGAGAGAGGACAGATCAGAGAGAGAGAACAGATCAGAGGGAGAGAGGACAGATCATAGGGTGAGAGGACAGATCAGAGGGAGAGAGCACAGATCAGAGAGAGAGTGAGAGAACAGATCAGAGTGAGAACAGATCAGAGGGAGAGAGGACAGATCAGAGAGAGAGAGAACAGATCAGAGGGAGAGAGAACATATTAGAGGGAGAGAGGTCAGATCAGAGAGAGAGAGAAAAGATCAGAGTGAGATAGGAAAGATCAGAGGGAGAGAGAACAGATCAGAGGGAGAGAGGACAGATCATAGGTTGAGAGGACAGATCAGATGGAGAGAGCACAGATCAGAGAGAGAGAGAGAACAGATCAGAGATAGAGAGAGAACAGAGGAGATGAAGAGAGAGCAGATCAGATAGAGAGAGAACCGATCAGAGCGAGAGAGAACAGATCAGAGGGAGAGAGGACAGATCAGAGAGAGTGAACAGATCAGAGGGAGAGAGAACAGATCAGAGGGAGAGAGAACAGATCAGAGAGAGAGAGAACAAATCAGAGGGAGAGAGGACAGATCAGTGAGAGAGAGAGAACAGATCAGAGAGAGAGAGAACAGATCAGAGGGAGAGAGAACTGATCAGAGGGAGAGAGAACAGATCAGAGAGAGAGAGAATAGATCAGAGGGAGAGAGGACAGATCAGAGGGAGAGAGGACAGATCAGAGAGAGAGAGAGAATAGAACAGAGGGAGAGAGAACAGATCAGAGGGAGAGAGAACAGATTAGAGGGAGAGAGGTCAGATCAGAGAGAGAGAGAAAAGATCAGAGGGAGAGAGAAAAGATCAGAGGGAGAGAGAAAAGATCAGAGGGAGAGAGAAAAGATCAGAGGGAGAGAGAACAGATCAGAGGGAGGGAGGACAGATCAGCGGGAGAGAGAACAGATCAGAGGGATTGAGAATAGATCAGCGGGAGAGAGGACAGATCAGAGAGATTGAGAACAGATCAGAGGGAGAGAGAACAGATCAGAGGGAGAGAGGACAGATCATAGGTTGAGAGGACAGATCAGAGGGAGAGAGCACAGATCAGAGAGAGAGAGTGAACAGATCAGAGATAGAGAGAGAACAGAGCAGAGGGAGAGAAAGCAGATCAGAGGGATAGAGGACAGATCAGAGAGAGAGAGAACATTTCAGAGGGAGAGAGAAAAGATCAGAGGGAGAGAGTACAGATCAGAGAGAGAGAGAATAGATCAGAGGGAGAGAGAATAGATCAGAGGGAGAGAGGACAGATCAGAGAAAGAGAGAACAGATCAGAGGGAGAGAGGACAGATCAGAGAGAGAGAACAGATCAGAGGGAGAGAGGACAGATCATAGGGTGAGAGGACAGATCAGAGAGAGAGAGAGAACAGATCAGAGGGAGAGAGAACAGATCAGAGGGAGAGAGAACAGATCAGAGGGAGAGAGAACAGATTAGAGGGTGATAGGTCAGATCAGAGAGAGAGAGGACAGATCAGAGGGAGAGAGAAAAGATCAGAGGGAGAGAGAAAAGATCAGAGGGAGAGAGGGCAGATCAGAGGGAGGGAGGACAGATCAGGGAGAGAGAGGGGACAGATCAGAGGGGGAGAGGACAGATCAGCGGGAGAGAGAACAGATCAGAGGGAGAGAGAACAGTTCAGCGGGAGAGAGGACAGATCAGAGAGATTGAGAACAGATCAGAGGGAGAGAGAACAGATCAGAGGGAGAGAGAACAGATTAGATTGCGAGAGGTCAGATCAGAGAGAGGGAGAAAAGATCAGAGGGAGATTGGAAAGATCAGAGGGAGATTGGAAAGATCAGAGGGAGAGAGAACAGATCAGAGGGAGAGAGAGAACAGATCAGAGATAGAGAGAGAACAGAGGAGAGGAACAGAGATCAGATCAGATAGAGAGAGAACCGATCAGAGCGAGAGAGAACAGATCAGAGGGAGAGAGAACAGATCAGAGAGAGAGAGAATTGATCAGAGGGAGAGAGGACAGATCAGAGAAAGAGAGAACAGATCAGACGGTGAGAGGACAGATCAGAGAGAGAGAACAGATCAGAGGGAGAGAGGACAGATCATAGGGTGAGAGGACAGATCAGAGGGAGAGAGCACAGATCAGAGGGAGAGAGAACAGATCAGAGGGAGAGAGAACAGATCAGAGGGAGAGAGGACAGATCAGAGAGATTGAGAACAGATCAGAGGTAGAGAGAGCAGATCATAGGGAGAGAGAACAGATCAGAGGGAGAGAGAACAGATCACAGAGAGAGAGAACAAATCAGATGGAGAGACGCCAGATCAGAGAGAGAGAGAGAACAGATCAGAGAGAGAGAGAACAGATCAGAGGGAGAGAGGACAGATCAGAGAGAGAGAGAACAGATCAGAGAGAGAGAGAACAGATCAGAGGGAGAGAGAACAGATTAGAGGGAGAGAGGTCAGATCAGAGAGAGAGAGAAAAGATCAGAGGGAGAGAGAAAAGATCAGAGGGAGAGAGATAAGATCAGAGGGAGAGAGAAAATTTCAGAGGGAGAGTGAACAGATCAGAGGGAGGGAGGACATATCAGGGAGAGAGAGAGGACAGATCAGCGGGAGAGAGGACAGATCAGAGGGAGAGAGAAAAGATCTGAGGGAGAGAGGACAGATCTTAGGTTGAGAGGACAGATCAGAGGGAGAGAGCACAGATCAGAGAGAGAGAGAGAACAGATCAGAGATAGAGAGAGAACAGAGGAGAGGAAGAGAGAGCAGATCAGATAGAGAGAGAACCGATCAGAGCGAGAGAGAACAGATCAGAGGGAGAGAGGACAGATCAGAGAGAGAGAACAGATCAGAGCGAGAGAGAACAGATCAGAGGGAGAGAGAACAGATCAGAGGGAGAGAGAACAGATCAGAGAGAGAGAGAACATTTCAGAGGGAGAGAGAACAGATCAGAGGGAGAGAGTACAGAACAGAGAGAGAGAGAATAGATCAGAGGGAGAGAGGACAGATCAGAGAAAGAGAGAACAGATCAGAGGGAGAGAGGACAGATCAGAGAGAGAGAACAGATCAGAGGGAGAGAGGACAGATCATAGGGTGAGAGGAGAGATCAGAGGGAGAGAGCACAGATCAGAGAGAGAGTGAGAGAACAGATCAGAGTGAGAACAGATCAGAGGGAGAGAGGACAGATCAGAGAGAGAGAGAACAGATCAGAGGGAGAGAGAACATATTAGAGGGAGAGAGGTCAGATCAGAGAGAGAGAGAAAAGATCAGAGGGAGATAGGAAAGATCAGAGGGAGAGAGAACAGATCAGAGGGAGAGAGGACAGATCATAGGTTGAGAGGACAGATCAGAGGGAGAGAGCACAGATCAGAGAGAGAGAGAGAACAGATCAGAGATAGAGAGAGAACAGAGGAGATGAAGAGAGAGCAGATCAGATAGAGAGAGAACCGATCAGAGCGAGAGAGAACAGATCAGAGGGAGAGAGGACAGATCAGAGAGAGTGAACAGATCAGAGGGAGAGAGAACAGATCAGAGGGAGAGAGAACAGATCAGAGAGAGAGAGAACAAATCAGAGGGAGAGAGGACAGATCAGTGAGAGAGAGAGAACAGATCAGAGAGAGAGAGAACAGATCAGAGGGAGAGAGAACTGATCAGAGGGAGAGAGAACAGATCAGAGAGAGAGAGAATAGAACAGAGGGAGAGAGAACAGATCAGAGGGAGAGAGAAAAGATTAGAGGGAGAGAGGTCAGATCAGAGAGAGAGAGGACAGATCAGAGGGAGAGAGAAAAGATCAGAGGGAGAGAGAAAAGATCAGAGGGAGAGAGAAAAGATCAGAGGGAGAGAGAACAGATCAGAGGTAGAGAGAAAAGATCAGAGGGAGAGAGAACAGATCAGAGGGATTGAGAATAGATCAGCGGGAGAGAGGACAGATCAGAGAGATTGAGAACAGATCAGAGGGAGAGAGAACAGATCAGAGGGAGAGAGGACAGATCATAGGTTGAGAGGACAGATCAGAGGGAGAGAGCACAGATCAGAGAGAGAGAGTGAACAGATCAGAGATAGAGAGAGAACAGAGCAGAGGGAGAGAAAGCAGATCAGAGGGACAGAGGACAGATCAGAGAGAGAGAGAACATTTCAGAGGGAGAGAGAAAAGATCAGAGGGAGAGAGTACAGATCAGAGAGAGAGAGAATAGATCAGAGGGAGAGAGAATAGATCAGAGGGAGAGAGGACAGATCAGAGAAAGAGAGAACAGATCAGAGGGAGAGAGGGCAGATCAGAGAGAGAGAACAGATCAGAGGGAGAGAGGACAGATCATAGGGTGAGAGGACAGATCTGAGAGAGTGAGAACAGATCAGAGGGAGAGAGGACAGATCAGAGAGAGAGAGAGAACAGATCAGAGGGAGAGAGAACAGATCAGAGGGAGAGAGAACAGATCAGAGGGAGAGAGAACAGATTAGAGGGTGATAGGTCAGATCAGAGAGCGAGAGGACAGATCAGAGGGAGAGAGAAAAGATCAGAGGGAGAGAGAAAAGATCAGAGGGAGAGAGGGCAGATCAGAGGGAGGGACGAAAGATCAGGGAGAGAGAGGGGACAGATCAGAGGGGGAGAGGACAGATCAGCGGGAGAGAGAACAGATCAGAGGGATAGAGAATAGATGAGCGGGAGAGAGGACAGATCAGAGAGATTGAGAACAGATCAGAGGGAGAGAGAACAGATCAGAGGGAGAGAGAACAGATTAGATTGCGAGAGGTCAGATCAGAGAGAGGGAGAAAAGATCAGAGGGAGATTGGAAAGATCAGAGGGAGAGAGAACAGATCAGAGGGAGAGAGAGAACAGATCAGAGATAGAGAGAGAACAGAGGAGAGGAACAGAGATCAGATCAGATAGAGAGAGAACCGATCAGAGCGAGAGAGAACAGATCAGAGGGAGAGAGGACAGATCAGAGAGAGAGAACAGATCAGAGGGAGAGAGAACAGATCAGAGGGAGAGAGAACAGATCAGAGGGAGAGAGAACAGATCAGAGAGAGAGAGAACAAATCAGAGGTAGAGAGGACAGATCAGAGAGAGAGAGAGAACAGATCAGAGAGAGAGAGAACAGAGCAGAGGGAGAGAAAGCAGATCAGAGGGATAGAGGACAGATCAGAGAGAGAGAGAACATTTCAGAGGGAGAGAGAACAGATCAGAGGGAGAGAGAACAGATCAGAGAGAGAGAGAATTGATCAGAGGGAGAGAGGACAGATCAGAGAAAGAGAGAACAGATCAGACGGTGAGAGGACAGATCAGAGAGAGAGAACAGATCAGAGGGAGAGAGGACAGATCATAGGGTGAGAGGACAGATCAGAGGGAGAGAGCACAGATCAGAGGGAGAGAGAACAGATCAGAGAGAGTGAGAACAGATCAGAGGGAGAGAGGACAGATCAGAGAGATTGAGAACAGATCAGAGGTAGAGAGAGCAGATCATAGGGAGAGAGAACAGATCAGAGGGAGAGAGAACAGATCACAGAGAGAGAGAACAAATCAGACGGAGAGACGCCAGATCAGAGAGAGAGAGAGAACAGATCAGAGAGAGAGAGAACAGATCAGAGGGAGAGAGGACAGATCAGAGAGAGAGAGAACAGATCAGAGAGAGAGAGAACAGATCAGAGGGAGGGAGAACAGATTAGAGGGAGAGAGGTCAGATCAGAGAGAGAGAGAAAAGATCAGAGGGAGAGAGAAAAGATCAGAGGGAGAGAGATAAGATCAGAGGGAGAGAGAAAATTTCAGAGGGAGAGAGAACAGATCAGAGGGAGGGAGGACAGATCAGGGAGAGAGAGAGGACAGATCAGCGGGAGAGAGGACAGATCAGAGGGAGAGAGAAAAGATCTGAGGGAGAGAGGACAGATCTTAGGTTGAGAGGACAGATCAGAGGGAGAGAGCACAGATCAGAGAGAGAGAGAGAACAGATCAGAGATAGAGAGAGAACAGAGGAGAGGAAGAGAGAGCAGATCAGATAGAGAGAGAACCGATCAGAGCGAGAGAGAACAGATCAGAGGGAGAGAGGACAGATCAGAGAGAGAGAACAGATCAGAGCGAGAGAGAACAGATCAGAGGGAGAGAGAACAGATCAGAGGGAGAGAGAACAGATCAGAGAGAGAGAGAACATTTCAGAGGGAGAGAGAACAGATCAGAGGGAGAGAGTACAGATCAGAGAGAGAGAGAATAGATCAGAGGGAGAGAGGACAGATCAGAGAAAGAGAGAACAGATCAGAGGGAGAGAGGACAGATCAGAGAGAGAGAGAACAGATCAGAGGGAGAGAGAACATATTAGAGGGAGAGAGGTCAGATCTGAGAGAGAGAGAAAAGATCAGAGTGAGATAGGAAAGATCAGAGGGAGAGAGAACAGATCAGAGGGAGAGAGGACAGATCATAGGTTGAGAGGACAGATCAGATGGAGAGAGCACAGATCAGAGAGAGAGAGAGAACAGATCAGAGATAGAGAGAGAACAGAGGAGATGAAGAGAGAGCAGATCAGATAGAGAGAAACCGATCAGAGCGAGAGAGAACAGATCAGAGGGAGAGAGGACAGATCAGAGAGAGTGAACAGATCAGAGGGAGAGAGAACAGATCAGAGGGAGAGAGAACAGATCAGAGAGAGAGAGAACAAATCAGAGGGAGAGAGGACAGATCAGTGAGAGAGAGAGAACAGATCAGAGAGAGAGAGAACAGATCAGAGGGAGAGAGAACTGATCAGAGGGAGAGAGAACAGATCAGAGAGAGAGAGAATAGATCAGAGGGAGAGAGGACAGATCAGAGGGAGAGAGGACAGATCAGAGAGAGAGAGAGAATAGATCAGAGGGAGAGAGAACAGATCAGAGGGAGAGAGAACAGATTAGAGGGAGAGAGGTCAGATCAGAGAGAGAGAGAAAAGATCAGAGGGAGAGAGAAAAGATCAGAGGGAGAGAGAAAAGATCAGAGGGAGAGAGAAAAGATCAGAGGGAGAGAGAACAGATCAGAGGGAGGGAGGACAGATCAGGGAGAGAGAGAGGACGGATCAGAGGGAGAGAGGACAGATCAGAGGGAGAGAGAAAAGATCTGAGGGAGAAAGAAAAGGTCAGAGGGAAAGAGAAAAGATCAGAGGGAGAGAGAACAGATCAGAGGGATGGAGGACAGATCAGGGAGAGAGAGAGGACAGATCAGAGGGGGAGATTACAGATCAGAGGGGGAGATTACAGATCAGCGGGAGAGAGAACAGATCAGCGGGAGAGAGGACAGATCAGCGGGAGAGAGGACAGATCAGAGTGAGAGAGAACAGATCAGACAGAGAGAGAACAAATCAGATGGAGAGAGGACAGATTAGAGAGAGAGAGAGAACAGATCAGAGAGAGAGAGAACAGAGCAGAGGGAGAGAAAGCAGATCAGAGGGATAGAGGACAGATCAGAGAGAGAGAGAACATTTCAGAGGGAGAGAGAACAGATCAGAGGGAGAGAGAACAGATCAGAGAGAGAGAGAATAGATCAGAGGGAGAGAGGACAGATCAGAGAAAGAGAGAACAGATCAGAGGGAGAGAGGACAGATCAGAGAGAGAGAACAGATCAGAGGGAGAGAGGACAGATCATAGGGTGAGAGGACAGATCAGAGGAGGAGAGCACAGATCAGAGAGAGAGAGAACAGATCAGAGAGAGTGAGAACAGATCAGAGGGAGAGAGGAAAGATCAGAGAGAGAGAGAACAGATCAGAGTGAGATAGGAAAGATCAGAGGGAGAGAGAACAGATCAAAGGGAGAGAGGACAGATCATAGGTTGAGAGGACAGATGAGAGGGAGAGAGCACAGATCAGAGAGAGAGAGAGAACAGATCAGAGATAGAGAGAGAACAGAGGAGATGAAGAGAGAGCAGATCAGATAGAGAGAGAACCGATCAGAGCGAGAGAGAACAGATCAGAGGGAGAGAGGACAGATCAGAGAGAGAGAACAGATCAGAGGGAGAGAGAACAGATCAGAGGGAGAGAGAACAGATCAGAGGGAGAGAGAACAGATCAGAGAGAGAGAGAACAAATCAGAGGGAGAGAGGACAGATCAGTGAGAGAGAGAGAACAGATCAGAGAGAGAACAGATCAGAGGGAGAGAGAACTGATCAGAGGGAGAGAGAACAGATCAGAGAGAGAGAGAATAGATCAGAGGGAGAGAGGACAGATCAGAGGGAGAGAGGACAGATCAGAGAGAGAGAGAGAACAGATCAGAGGGTGAGAGAACAGATCAGAGGGAGAGAGAACATATTAGAGGGAGAGAGGTCAGATCAGAGAGAGAGAGAAAAGATCAGAGGGAGAGAGAAAAGATCAGAGGGAGAGAGAAAAGATCAGAGGTAGAGAGAAAAGATCAGAGGGAGAGAGAACTGATCAGAGGGAGTGAGGACAGATCAGGGAGAGAGAGAGGACGGATCAGAGGGAGAAAGGACAGATCAGAGGGAGAGAGAAAAGATCTGAGAGAGAAAAAAAAGGTCAGAGGGAGAGAGAAAAGATCAGAGGGAGAGAGAACAGATCAGAGGGATGGAGGACAGATCAGGGAGAGAGAGAGGACAGATCAGAGGGGGAGATTACACATCAGAGGGGGAGATTACAGATCAGCGGGAGAGAACAGATCAGAGGTAGAGAGAACAGTTCAGCGGGAGAGAGGACAGATCAGAGAGATTGAGAACAGATCAGAGGTAGAGAGAGCAGATCAGAGGGAGAGAGAACAGATCAGAGGGAGAGAGAACAGATCACAGAGAGAGAGAACAAATCAGATGGAGAGACGCCAGATCAGAGAGAGAGAGAGAACAGATCAGAGAGAGAGAGAACAGAGCAGAGGGAGAGAAAGCAGATCAGATAGAGAGAGAACATTTCAGACGGAGAGAGAACAGATCAGAGGGAGAGAGAACAGATCAGAGAGAGAGAGAACAGAGCAGAGGGAGAGAAAGCAGATCAGATTGATTGAGGACAGATCAGAGGGAGAGAGAAAAGATCAGAGGGAGAGAGAACAGATCAGAGGGAGGGAGGACAGATCAGGGAGAGAGAGAGGACGGATCAGAGGGAGAGAGGACAGATCAGAGGGAGAGAGAAAAGATCTGAGGGAGAAAGAAAAGGTCAGAGGGGGAGAGAAAAGATCAGAGGGAGAGAGAACAGATCAGAGGGATGGAGGACAGATCAGTGAGAGAGAGAGGACAGATCAGAGGGGGAGATTACAGATCAGCGGGAGAGAGAACAGATCAGAGGGAGAGAAAATAGATCAGAGGGAGAGAGGACAGATCAGAGAGATTGAGAACAGATCAGAGGTAGAGAGAGCAGATCGGAGGGAGAGAGAACAGATCAGAGGGAGAGAGAACAGATTAGAGTGAGAGAGGTCAGATCAGAGAGAGAGAGAATAGATCAGAGGGAGATAGGAAAGATCAGAGGGAGAGAGAACAGATCAGAGAGAGAGAGAGAACAGAGCAGAGGGAGAGAGAGCAGATCAGATAGAGAGAGAACAGATCAGAGGGACAGAGAACAGATCAGACGGAGAGAGAACAGATCAGAGGGAGAGAGAACAGATCAGAGAGTTTGAGAACAGATCAGAGGGAGAGAGAACAGATCAGAGGGAGAGAGAACAGATCAGAGGGAGAGAGAACAGATCAGAGGGTGATAGGAAAGATCAGAGTGAGAGAGAACAGATCAGAGGGAGAGAGGACAGATCAGAGAGAGAGAGAACAGATCAGAGGGAGAGAGAACAGATCAGAGTGAGAGAGAATAGATCAGAGGGAGAGAGGACAGATCAGAGAGAGAGAGAACAGATCAGAGGGAGAGATGACAGATCATAGGGTGAGAGGACAGATCAGAGGGAGAGAGGACAGATCAGAGAGAGAGAGAGAACAGATCAGAGCGATTTAGAGAACAGAGCAGAAGGAGAGAGCAAATAAGATAGAGAGAGAAAGATCAGAGTGAGAGAGAAAGATCAGAGGGAGAGAGAACAGATCAGAGAGAGAGAGAACAGATCAGAGGGAGAGAGAACAGATCAGAGAGAGAGAGAATAGATCAGAGAGAGAGAGGACAGATCAGAGAGAGAGAGAACAGATCAGAGGGACAGAGAACAGATCAGAGGGAGAGAGAACAGATTAGAGGGAGAGAGAACAGATCAGAGAGACAGAGGACAGATCAGCGGGAGAGAGAACAGATTAGAGGGTGATAGGTCAGATCAGAGAGCGAGAGGACAGATCAGAGGGAGAGTGAAAAGATCAGAGGGAGAGAGAAAAGATCAGAGGGAGAGAGGGCAGATCAGAGGGAGGGACGAAAGATCAGGGAGAGAGAGGGGACAGATCAGAGGGGGAGAGGACAGATCAGCGGGAGAGAGAACAGATCAGAGGGATAGAGAATAGATGAGCGGGAGAGAGGACAGATCAGAGAGATTGAGAACAGATCAGAGGGAGAGAGAACAGATCAGAGGGAGAGAGACCAGATTAGATTGCGAGAGGTCAGATCAGAGAGAGGGAGAAAAGATCAGAGGGAGATTGGAAAGATCAGAGGGAGAGAGAACAGATCAGAGGGAGAGAGAGAACAGATCAGAGATAGAGAGAGAACAGAGGAGAGGAACAGAGATCAGATCAGATAGAGAGAGAACCGATCAGAGCGAGAGAGAACAGATCAGAGGGAGAGAGGACAGATCAGAGAGAGAGAACAGATCAGAGGGAGAGAGAACAGATCAGAGGGAGAGAGAACAGTTCAGCGGGAGAGAGGACAGATCAGAGAGATTGAGAACAGATCAGAGGTAGAGAGAGCAGATCAGAGGGAGAGAGAACAGATCAGAGGGAGAGAGAACAGATCACAGAGAGAGAGAACAAATCAGATGGAGAGACGCCAGATCAGAGAGAGAGAGAGAACAGATCAGAGAGAGAGAGAACAGAGCAGAGGGAGAGAAAGCAGATCAGATAGAGAGAGAACATTTCAGACGGAGAGAGAACAGATCAGAGGGAGAGAGAACAGATCAGAGGGAGAGAGAACAGAGCAGAGGGAGAGAAAGCAGATCAGATTGATAGAGGACAGATCAGAGGGAGAGAGAAAAGATCAGAGGGAGAGAGAACAGATCAGAGGGAGGGAGGACAGATCAGGGAGAGAGAGAGGACGGATCAGAGGGAGAGAGGACAGATCAGAGGGAGAGAGAAAAGATCTGAGGGAGAAAGAAAAGGTCAGAGGGGGAGAGAAAAGATCAGAGGGAGAGAGAACAGATCAGAGGGATGGAGGACAGATCAGGGAGAGAGAGAGGACAGATCAGAGGGGGAGATTACAGATCAGCGGGAGAGAGAACAGATCTGAGGGAGAGAAAATAGATCAGCGGGAGAGAGGACAGATCAGAGAGATTGAGAACAGATCAGAGGTAGAGAGAGCAGATCGGAGGGAGAGAGAACAGATCAGAGGGAGAGAGAACAGATTAGAGAGAGAGAGGTCAGATCAGAGAGATGAGAATAGATCAGAGGGAGATAGGAAAGATCAGAGGGAGAGAGAACAGATCAGAGAGAGAGAGAGAACAGAGCAGAGGGAGAGAGAGCAGATCAGATAGAGAGAGAACAGATCAGAGGGAGAGAGAACAGATCAGACGGAGAGAGAACAGATCAGAGGGAGAGAGAACAGATCAGAGAGTTTGAGAACAGATCAGAGGGAGAGAGAACAGATCAGAGGGAGAGAGAACAGATCAGAGGGAGAGAGAACAGATCAGAGGGTGATAGGAAAGATCAGAGTGAGAGAGAACAGATCAGAGGGAGAGAGGACAGATCAGAGAGAGAGAGAACAGATCAGAGGGAGAGAGAACAGATCAGAGTGAGAGAGAATAGATCAGAGGGAGAGAGGACAGATCAGAGAGAGAGAGAACAGATCAGAGGGAGAGATGACAGATCATAGGGTGAGAGGACAGATCAGAGGGAGAGAGGACAGATCAGAGAGAGAGAGAGAACAGATCAGAGCGATTTAGAAAACAGAGCAGAAGGAGAGAGCAAATAAGATAGAGAGAGAAAGATCAGAGTGAGAGAGAAAGATCAGAAGGAGAGAGAACAGATCAGAGAGAGAGAGAACAGATCAGAGGGAGTGAGAACAGATCAGAGAGAGAGAGAATAGAACGGAGAGAGAGAGGACAGATCAGAGGGAGAGAGAACAGATCAGAGGGAGAGAGAACAGATCAGAGGGAGAGAGAACAGATCAGAGAGAGAGAGAATAGATCAGAGGGAGAGATGACAGATCATAGGGTGAGAGGACAGATCAGAGGGAGAGAGGACAGATTAGAGAGAGAGAGAGAACAGATCAGAGAGAGTGAGAGAACAGAGCAGAAGGAGAGAGCAGATCAGATAGAGAGAGAACAGATCAGAGGGAGAGAGAACAGATCAGAGGGAGAGAGAACAGATCAGAGAGAGAGAGAATAGATCAGAGGGAGAGAGGACAGATCAGAGAGAGAGAGAACAGATCAGAGGGAGAGATGACAGATCATAGGGTGAGAGGACAGATCAGAGGGAGAGAGGACAGATCAGAGAGAGAGAGAGAACAGATCAGAGCGATTTAGAGAACAGAGCAGAAGGAGAGAGCAAATAAGATAGAGAGAGAAAGATCAGAGTGAGAGAGAAAGATCAGAGGGAGAGAGAACAGATCAGAGAGAGAGAGAACAGATCAGAGGGTGAGCGAACAGATCAGAGAGAGAGAGAATAGATCAGAGAGAGAGAGGACAGATCAGAGGGAGAGAGAACAGATCAGAGGGAGAGAGAACAGATCAGAGGGAGAGAGAACAGATTAGAGGGAGAGAGAACAGATCAGAGAGACAGAGGACAGATCAGAGGGAGAGAGAACAGATTAGAGGGTGATAGGTCAGATCAGAGAGCGAGAGGACAGATCAGAGGGAGAGAGAAAAGATCAGAGGGAGAGAGAAAAGATCAGAGGGAGAGAGGGCAGATCAGAGGGAGGGACGAAAGATCAGGGAGAGAGAGGGGACAGATCAGAGGGGGAGAGGACAGATCAGCGGGAGAGAGAACAGATCAGAGGGATAGAGAATAGATGAGCGGGAGAGAGGACAGATCAGAGAGATTGAGAACAGATCAGAGGGAGAGAGAACCGATCAGAGGGAGAGAGAACAGATTAGATTGCGAGAGGTCAGATCAGAGAGAGGGAGAAAAGATCAGAGGGAGATTGGAAAGATCAGAGGGAGAGAGAACAGATCAGAGGGAGAGAGAGAACAGATCAGAGATAGAGAGAGAACAGAGGAGATGAACAGAGATCAGATCAGATAGAGAGAGAACCGATCAGAGCGAGAGAGAACAGATCAGAGGGAGAGAGGACAGATCAGAGAGAGAGAACAGATCAGAGGGAGAGAGAACAGATCAGAGGGAGAGAGAACAGTTCAGCGGGAGAGAGGACAGATCAGAGAGATTGAGAACAGATCAGAGGTAGAGAGAGCAGATCAGAGGGAGAGAGAACAGATCAGAGGGAGAGAGAACAGATCACAGAGAGAGAGAACAAATCAGATGGAGAGACGCCAGATCAGAGAGAGAGAGAGAACAGATCAGAGAGAGAGAGAACAGAGCAGAGGGAGAGAAAGCAGATCAGATAGAGAGAGAACATTTCAGACGGAGAGAGAACAGATCAGAGGGAGAGAGAACAGATCAGAGAGAGAGAGAACAGAGCAGAGGGAGAGAAAGCAGATCAGATTGATAGAGAACAGATCAGAGGGAGAGAGAAAAGATCAGAGGGAGAGAGAACAGATCAGAGGGAGGGAGGACAGATCAGGGAGAGAGAGAGGATGGATCAGAGGGAGAGAGGACAGATCAGAGGGAGAGAGAAAAGATCTGAGGGAGAAAGAAAAGGTCAGAGGGGGAGAGAAAAGATCAGAGGGAGAGAGAACAGATCAGAGGGATGGAGGACAGATCAGGGAGAGAGAGAGAACAGATCAGAGGGAGAGAAAATAGATCAGCGGGAGAGAGGACAGATCAGAGAGATTGAGAACAGATCAGAGGTAGAGAGAGCAGATCGGAGGGAGAGAGAACAGATCAGAGAGAGAGAGAACAGATTAGAGTGAGAGAGGTCAGATCAGAGAGAGAGAGAATAGATCAGAGGGAGATAGGAAAGATCAGAGGGAGAGAGAACAGATCAGAGAGAGAGAGAGAACAGAGCAGAGGGAGAGAGAGCAGATCAGAGGGAGAGAGAACAGATCAGACGGAGTGAGAACAGATCAGAGGGAGAGAGAACAGATCAGAGAGTTTGAGAACAGATCAGAGGGAGAGAGAACAGATCAGAGGGAGAGAGAACAGATCAGAGGGAGAGAGAACAGATCAGAGGGTGATAGGAAAGATCAGAGTGAGAGAGAACAGATCAGAGGGAGAATGGACAGATCAGAGAGAGAGAACAGATCAGAGGGAGAGAGAACAGATCAGAGTGAGAGAGAATAGATCAGAGGGAGAGAGGACAGATCAGAGAGAGAGAGAACAGATCAGAAGGAGAGATGACAGATCATAGGGTGAGAGGACAGATCAGAGGGAGAGAGGACAGATCAGAGGGAGAGAGAGAACAGATCAGAGCGATTTAGAAAACAGAGCAGAAGGAGAGAGCAAATAAGATAGAGAGAGAAAGATCAGAGTGAGAGAGAAAGATCAGAAGGAGAGAGAACAGATCAGAGAGAGAGAGAACAGATCAGAGGGAGAGAGAACAGATCAGAGAGAGAGAGAATAGATAGGAGAGAGAGAGGACAGATCAGAGGGAGAGAGAACAGATCAGAGGGAGAGAGAACAGATCAGAGGGAGAGAGAACAGATCAGAGAGAGAGAGAATAGATCAGAGGGAGAGATGACAGATCATAGGGTGAGAGGACAGATCAGAGGGAGAGAGGACAGATTAGAGAGAGAGAGAGAACAGATCAGAGAGAGGGAGAGAACAGAGCAGAAGGAGAGAGCAGATCAGATAGAGAGAGAACAGATCAGAGTGAGAGAGAACAGATCAGAGGGAGAGAGAACAGATCAGAGAGAGAGAGAATAGATCAGAGGGAGAGAGGACAGATCAGAGAGAGAGAGAACAGATCAGAGGGAGAGAGGACAGATCTGAGAGAGTGAGAACAGATCAGAGGGAGAGAGGACAGATCAGAGAGAGAGAGAGAAAAGATCAGAGAGAGGGAGAGAACAGAGCAGAAGGAGACAGCAGATCAGATAGAGAGAGAACAGATCAGAGTGAGAGAGAACAGATCAGAGGGAGAGAGAACAGATTAGATTGCGAGAGGTCAGATCAGAGAGAGGGAGAAAAGATCAGAGGGAGATTGGAAAGATCAGAGGGAGAGAGAACAGATCAGAGGGAGAGAGAACAGATCAGAGAGAGAGAGAGAACAGAGCAGAGGGAGAGAGAGCAGATCAGATAGAGAGAGAACAGATCAGAGGGAGAGAGAACAGATCAGACGGAGAGAGAACAGATCAGAGGGAGAGAGAACAGATCAGAGAGTTTGAGAACAGATCAGAGGGAGAGAGAACAGATCAGAGGGAGAGAGAACAGATCAGAGGGTGATAGGAAAGATCAGAGTGAGAGAGAACAGATCAGAGGGAGAGAGGACAGATCAGAGAGAGAGAGAACAGATCAGAGGGAGAGAGAACAGATCAGAGTGAGAGAGAATAGATCAGAGGGAGAGAGGACAGATCAGAGAGAGAGAGAGAACAGATCAGAGGGAGAGAGAACAGATCAGAGGGAGAGAGAACAGATCAGAGGGAGAGAGAACAGATTAGAGGGAGAGAGAACAGATCAGAGAGACAGAGGACAGATCAGAGGGAGAGAGAACAGATTAGAGGGTGATAGGTCAGATCAGAGAGCGAGAGGACAGATCAGAGGGAGAGAGAAAAGATCAGAGGGAGAGAGAAAAGATCAGAGGGAGAGAGGGCAGATTAGATTGCGAGAGGTCAGATCAGAGAGAGGGAGAAAAGATCAGAGGGAGATTGGAAAGATCAGAGGGAGAGAGAACAGATCAGAGGGAGAGAGAACAGATCAGAGAGAGAGAGAGAACAGAGCAGAGGGAGAGAGAGCAGATCAGATAGAGAGAGAACAGATCAGAGGGAGAGAGAACAGATCAGACGGAGAGAGAACAGATCAGAGGGAGAGAGAACAGATCAGAGAGTTTGAGAACAGATCAGAGGGAGAGAGAACAGATCAGAGGGAGAGAGAATAGATCAGAGGGAGAGATGACAGATCATAGGGTGAGAGGACAGATCAGAGGGAGAGAGGACAGATCAGAGGGAGAGAGAGAACAGATCAGAACGATTTAGAGAACAGAGCAGAAGGAGAGAGCAAATAAGATAGAGAGAGAAAGATCAGAGTGAGAGAGAAAGATCAGAGGGAGAGAGAACAGATCAGAGAGAGAGAGAACAGATCAGAGGGAGAGAGAACAGATCAGAGAGAGAGAGAATAGATCAGAGAGAGAGAGGACAGATCAGAGGGAGAGAGAACAGATCAGAGGGAGAGAGAACAGATCAGAGGGAGAGAGAACAGATCAGAGAGAGAGAGAATAGATCAGAGGGAGAGATGACAGATCATAGGGTGAGAGTACAGATCAGAGGGAGAGAGGACAGATTAGAGAGAGAGAGAGAACAGATCAGAGAGAGTGAGAGAACAGAGCAGAAGGAGAGAGCAGATCAGATAGAGAGAGAACAGATCAGAGGGAGAGAGAACAGATCAGAGGGAGAGAGAACAGATCAGAGAGAGAGAGAATAGATCAGAGGGAGAGAGGACAGATCAGAGAGAGAGAGAACAGATCAGAGGGATAGAGAATAGATGAGCGGGAGAGAGGACAGATCAGAGAGATTGAGAACAGATCAGAGGGAGAGAGAACCGATCAGAGGGAGAGAGAACAGATTAGATTGCGAGAGGTCAGATCAGAGAGAGGGAGAAAAGATCAGAGGGAGATTGGAAAGATCAGAGGGAGAGAGAACAGATCAGAGGGAGAGAGAGAACAGATCAGAGATAGAGAGAGAACAGAGGAGATGAACAGAGATCAGATCAGATAGAGAGAGAACCGATCAGAGCGAGAGAGAACAGATCAGAGGGAGAGAGGACAGATCAGAGAGAGAGAACAGATCAGAGGGAGAGAGAACAGATCAGAGGGAGAGAGAACAGATCAGCGGGAGAGAGGACAGATCAGAGAGATTGAGAACAGATCAGAGGTAGAGAGAGCAGATCAGAGGGAGAGAGAACAGATCAGAGGGAGAGAGAACAGATCACAGAGAGAGAGAACAAATCAGATGGAGAGACGCCAGATCAGAGAGAGAGAGAGAACAGATCAGAGAGAGAGAGAACAGAGCAGAGGGAGAGAAAGCAGATCAGATAGAGAGAGAACATTTCAGACGGAGAGAGAACAGATCAGAGGGAGAGAGAACAGATCAGAGAGAGAGAGAACAGAGCAGAGTGAGAGAAAGCAGATCAGATTGATAGAGAACAGATCAGAGGGAGAGAGAAAAGATCAGAGGGAGAGAGAACAGATCAGAGGGAGGGAGGACAGATCAGGGAGAGAGAGAGGATGGATCAGAGGGAGAGAGGACAGATCAGAGGGAGAGAGAAAAGATCTGAGGGAGAAAGAAAAGGTCAGAGGGGGAGAGAAAAGATCAGAGGGAGAGAGAACAGATCAGAGGGATGGAGGACAGATCAGGGAGAGAGAGAGGACAGATCAGAGGGGGAGATTACAGATCAGCGGGAGAGAGAACAGATCAGAGGGAGAGAAAATAGATCAGCGGGAGAGAGGACAGATCAGAGAGATTGAGAACAGATCAGAGGTAGAGAGAGCAGATCGGAGGGAGAGAGAACAGATCAGAGAGAGAGAGAACAGATTAGAGTGAGAGAGGTCAGATCAGAGAGAGAGAGAATAGATCAGAGGGAGATAGGAAAGATCAGAGGGAGAGAGAACAGATCAGAGAGAGAGAGAGAACAGAGCAGAGGGAGAGAGAGCAGATCAGAGGGAGAGAGAACAGATCAGACGGAGTGAGAACAGATCAGAGGGAGAGAGAACAGATCAGAGAGTTTGAGAACAGATCAGAGGGAGAGAGAACAGATCAGAGGGAGAGAGAACAGATCAGAGGGAGAGAGAACAGATCAGAGGGTGATAGGAAAGATCAGAGGGAGAGAGAACATATCAGAGGGAGAGTGGACAGATCAGAGAGAGAGAACAGATCAGAGGGAGAGAGAACAGATCAGAGTGAGAGAGAACAGATCAGAGGGAGAGAGGACAGATCAGAGAGAGAGAGAACAGATCAGAAGGAGAGAGGACAGATCATAGGGTGAGAGGACAGATCAGAGGGAGAGAGGACAGATCAGAGGGAGAGAGAGAACAGATCAGAGCGATTTAGAAAACAGAGCAGAAGGAGAGAGCAAATAAGATAGAGAGAGAAAGATCAGAGTGAGAGAGAAAGATCAGAAGGAGAGAGAACAGATCAGAGAGAGAGAGAACAGATCAGAGGGAGAGAGAACAGATCAGAGAGAGAGAGAATAGATCGGAGAGAGAGAGGACAGATCAGAGGGAGAGAGTACAGATCAGAGGGAGAGAGAACAGATCAGAGGGAGAGAGAACAGATCAGAGAGAGAGAGAATAGATCAGAGGGAGAGATGACAGATCATAGGGTGAGAGGACAGATCAGAGGGAGAGAGGACAGATTAGAGAGAGAGAGAGAACAGATCAGAGAGAGTGAGAGAACAGAGCAGAAGGAGAGAGCAGATCAGATAGAGAGAGAACAGATCAGAGGGAGAGAGAACAGATCAGAGGGAGAGAGAACAGATCAGAGAGAGAGAGAATAGATCAGAGGGAGAGAGGACAGATCAGAGAGAGAGAGAACAGATCAGAGGGAGAGAGGACAGATCTGAGAGAGTGAGAACAGATCAGAGGGAGAGAGGACAGATCAGAGAGAGAGAGAGAACAGATCAGAGAGAGTGAGAGAACAGAGCAGAAGGAGAGAGCAGATCAGATAGAGAGAGAACAGATCAGAGTGAGAGAGAACAGATCAGAGGGAGAGAGAACAGATTAGATTGCGAGAGGTCAGATCAGAGAGAGGGAGAAAAGATCAGAGGGAGATTGGAAAGATCAGAGGGAGAGAGAACAGATCAGAGGGAGAGAGAACAGATCAGAGAGAGAGAGAGAACAGAGCAGAGGGAGAGAGAGCAGATCAGATAGAGAGAGAACAGATCAGAGGGAGAGAGAACAGATCAGACTGAGAGAGAACAGATCAGAGGGAGAGAGAACAGATCAGAGAGTTTGAGAACAGATCAGAGGGAGAGAGAACAGATCAGAGGGAGAGAGAACAGATCAGAGGGTGATAGGAAAGATCAGAGTGAGAGAGAACAGATCAGAGGGAGAGAGGACAGATCAGAGAGAGAGAGAACAGATCAGAGGGAGAGAGAACAGATCAGAGTGAGAGAGAATAGATCAGAGGGAGAGAGGACAGATCAGAGAGAGAGAGAGAACAGATCAGAGGGAGAGAGAACAGATCAGAGGGAGAGAGAACAGATCAGAGGGAGAGAGAACAGATTAGAGGGAGAGAGAACAGATCAGAGAGACAGAGGACAGATCAGAGGGAGAGAGAACAGATTAGAGGGTGATAGGTCAGATCAGAGAGCGAGAGGACAGATCAGAGGGAGAGAGAAAAGATCAGAGGGAGAGAGAAAAGATCAGAGGGAGAGAGGGCAGATTAGATTGCGAGAGGTCAGATCAGAGAGAGGGAGAAAAGATCAGAGGGAGATTGGAAAGATCAGAGGGAGAGAGAACAGATCAGAGGGAGAGAGAACAGATCAGAGAGAGAGAGAGAACAGAGCAGAGGGAGAGAGAGCAGATCAGATAGAGAGAGAACAGATCAGAGGGAGAGAGAACAGATCAGACGGAGAGAGAACAGATCAGAGGGAGAGAGAACAGATCAGAGAGTTTGAGAACAGATCAGAGGGAGAGAGAACAGATCAGAGGGAGAGAGAATAGATCAGAGGGAGAGATGACAGATCATAGGGTGAGAGGACAGATCAGAGGGAGAGAGGACAGATCAGAGGGAGAGAGAGAACAGATCAGAACGATTTAGAGAACAGAGCAGAAGGAGAGAGCAAATAAGATAGAGAGAGAAAGATCAGAGTGAGAGAGAAAGATCAGAGGGAGAGAGAACAGATCAGAGAGAGAGAGAACAGATCAGAGGGAGAGAGAACAGATCAGAGAGAGAGAGAATAGATCAGAGAGAGAGAGGACAGATCAGAGGGAGAGAGAACAGATCAGAGGGAGAGAGAACAGATCAGAGGGAGAGAGAACAGATCAGAGAGAGAGAGAATAGATCAGAGGGAGAGATGACAGATCATAGGGTGAGAGTACAGATCAGAGGGAGAGAGGACAGATTAGAGAGAGAGAGAGAACAGATCAGAGAGAGTGAGAGAACAGAGCAGAAGGAGAGAGCAGATCAGATAGAGAGAGAACAGATCAGAGGGAGAGAGAACAGATCAGAGGGAGAGAGAACAGATCAGAGAGAGAGAGAATAGATCAGAGGGAGAGAGGACAGATCAGAGAGAGAGAGAACAGATCAGAGGGAGAGAGGACAGATCTGAGAGAGTGAGAACAGATCAGAGGGAGAGAGGACAGATCAGAGAGAGAGAGAGAACAGATCAGAGGGAGAGAGAACAGATTAGAGGGAGAGAGAACAGATCAGAGGGAGAGAGAACAGATTAGAGGGAGAGAGAACAGATCAGAGAGACAGAGACAGATCAGAGGGAGAGAGAACAGATTAGAGGGTGATAGGTCAGATCAGAGAGCGAGAGGACAGATCAGAGGGAGAGAGAAAAGATCAGAGGGGGAGAGAAAAGATCAGAGGGAGAGAGGGCAGATCAGAGGGAGGGACGAAAGATCAGGGAGAGAGAGGGGACAGATCAGAGGGGGAGAGGACAGATCAGCGGGAGAGAGAACAGATCAGAGGGATAGAGAATAGATGAGCGGGAGAGAGGACAGATCAGAGAGATTGAGAACAGATCAGAGGGAGAGAGAACAGATCAGAGAGAGAGAGAATAGATCAGAGGGAGAGAGGACAGATCAGAGAGAGAGAGAACAGATCAGAGGGAGAGAGGACAGATCTGAGAGAGTGAGAACAGATCAGAGGGAGAGAGGACAGATCAGAGAGAGAGAGAGAACAGATCAGAGGGAGAGAGAACAGATCAGAGGGAGAGAGAACAGATCAGAGGGAGAGAGAACAGATTAGAGGGAGAGAGAACAGATCAGAGAGACAGAGACAGATCAGAGGGAGAGAGAACAGATTAGAGGGTGATAGGTCAGATCAGAGAGCGAGAGGACAGATCAGAGGGAGAGAGAACAGATCAGAGGGAGAGAGAACAGATCAGAGGGAGAGAGAACAGATCAGAGGGTGATAGGAAAGATCAGAGTGAGAGAGAACAGATCAGAGGGAGAATGGACAGATCAGAGAGAGAGAACAGATCAGAGGGAGAGAGAACAGATCAGAGTGAGAGAGAATAGATCAGAGGGAGAGAGGACAGATCAGAGAGAGAGAGAACAGATCAGAAGGAGAGATGACAGATCATAGGGTGAGAGGACAGATCAGAGGGAGAGAGGACAGATCAGAGGGAGAGAGAGAACAGATCAGAGCGATTTAGAAAACAGAGCAGAAGGAGAGAGCAAATAAGATAGAGAGAGAAAGATCAGAGTGAGAGAGAAAGATCAGATGGAGAGAGAACAGATCAGAGAGAGAGAGAACAGATCAGAGGGAGAGAGAACAGATCAGAGAGAGAGAGAATAGATCGGAGAGAGAGAGGACAGATCAGAGGGAGAGAGAACAGATCAGAGGGAGAGAGAACAGATCAGAGGGAGAGAGAACAGATCAGAGAGAGAGAGAATAGATCAGAGGGAGAGATGACAGATCATAGGGTGAGAGGACAGATCAGAGGGAGAGAGGACAGATTAGAGAGAGAGAGAGAACAGATCAGAGAGAGTGAGAGAACAGAGCAGAAGGAGAGAGCAGATCAGATAGAGAGAGAACAGATCAGAGGGAGAGAGAACAGATCAGAGGGAGAGAGAACAGATCAGAGAGAGAGAGAATAGATCAGAGGGAGAGAGGACAGATCAGAGAGAGAGAGAACAGATCAGAGGGAGAGAGGACAGATCTGAGAGAGTGAGAACAGATCAGAGGGAGAGAGGACAGATCAGAGAGAGAGAGAGAACAGATCAGAGAGAGTGAGAGAACAGAGCAGAAGGAGAGAGCAGATCAGATAGAGAGAGAACAGATCAGAGTGAGAGAGAACAGATCAGAGGGAGAGAGAACAGATTAGATTGCGAGAGGTCAGATCAGAGAGAGGGAGAAAAGATCAGAGGGAGATTGGAAAGATCAGAGGGAGAGAGAACAGATCAGAGGGAGAGAGAACAGATCAGAGAGAGAGAGAGAACAGAGCAGAGGGAGAGAGAGCAGATCAGATAGAGAGAGAACAGATCAGAGGGAGAGAGAACAGATCAGACGGAGAGAGAACAGATCAGAGGGAGAGAGAACAGATCAGAGAGTTTGAGAACAGATCAGAGGGAGAGAGAACAGATCAGAGGGAGAGAGAACAGATCAGAGGGTGATAGGAAAGATCAGAGTGAGAGAGAACAGATCAGAGGGAGAGAGGACAGATCAGAGAGAGAGAGAACAGATCAGAGGGAGAGAGAACAGATCAGAGTGAGAGAGAATAGATCAGAGGGAGAGAGGACAGATCAGAGAGAGAGAGAGAACAGATCAGAGGGAGAGAGAACAGATCAGAGGGAGAGAGAACAGATCAGAGGGAGAGAGAACAGATTAGAGGGAGAGAGAACAGATCAGAGAGACAGAGGACAGATCAGAGGGAGAGAGAACAGATTAGAGGGTGATAGGTCAGATCAGAGAGCGAGAGGACAGATCAGAGGGAGAGAGAAAAGATCAGAGGGAGAGAGAAAAGATCAGAGGGAGAGAGGGCAGATTAGATTGCGAGAGGTCAGATCAGAGAGAGGGAGAAAAGATCAGAGGGAGATTGGAAAGATCAGAGGGAGAGAGAACAGATCAGAGGGAGAGAGAACAGATCAGAGAGAGAGAGAGAACAGAGCAGAGGGAGAGAGAGCAGATCAGATAGAGAGAGAACAGATCAGAGGGAGAGAGAACAGATCAGACGGAGAGAGAACAGATCAGAGGGAGAGAGAACAGATCAGAGAGTTTGAGAACAGATCAGAGGGAGAGAGAACAGATCAGAGGGAGAGAGAATAGATCAGAGGGAGAGATGACAGATCATAGGGTGAGAGGACAGATCAGAGGGAGAGAGGACAGATCAGAGGGAGAGAGAGAACAGATCAGAACGATTTAGAGAACAGAGCAGAAGGAGAGAGCAAATAAGATAGAGAGAGAAAGATCAGAGTGAGAGAGAAAGATCAGAGGGAGAGAGAACAGATCAGAGAGAGAGAGAACAGATCAGAGGGAGAGAGAACAGATCAGAGAGAGAGAGAATAGATCAGAGAGAGAGAGGACAGATCAGAGGGAGAGAGAACAGATCAGAGGGAGAGAGAACAGATCAGAGGGAGAGAGAACAGATCAGAGAGAGAGAGAATAGATCAGAGGGAGAGATGACAGATCATAGGGTGAGAGTACAGATCAGAGGGAGAGAGGACAGATTAGAGAGAGAGAGAGAACAGATCAGAGAGAGTGAGAGAACAGAGCAGAAGGAGAGAGCAGATCAGATAGAGAGAGAACAGATCAGAGGGAGAGAGAACAGATCAGAGGGAGAGAGAACAGATCAGAGAGAGAGAGAATAGATCAGAGGGAGAGAGGACAGATCAGAGAGAGAGAGAACAGATCAGAGGGAGAGAGGACAGATCTGAGAGAGTGAGAACAGATCAGAGGGAGAGAGGACAGATCAGAGAGAGAGAGAGAACAGATCAGAGGGAGAGAGAACAGATTAGAGGGAGAGAGAACAGATCAGAGGGAGAGAGAACAGATTAGAGGGAGAGAGAACAGATCAGAGAGACAGAGACAGATCAGAGGGAGAGAGAACAGATTAGAGGGTGATAGGTCAGATCAGAGAGCGAGAGGACAGATCAGAGGGAGAGAGAAAAGATCAGAGGGGGAGAGAAAAGATCAGAGGGAGAGAGGGCAGATCAGAGGGAGGGACGAAAGATCAGGGAGAGAGAGGGGACAGATCAGAGGGGGAGAGGACAGATCAGCGGGAGAGAGAACAGATCAGAGGGATAGAGAATAGATGAGCGGGAGAGAGGACAGATCAGAGAGATTGAGAACAGATCAGAGGGAGAGAGAACAGATCAGAGAGAGAGAGAATAGATCAGAGGGAGAGAGGACAGATCAGAGAGAGAGAGAACAGATCAGAGGGAGAGAGGACAGATCTGAGAGAGTGAGAACAGATCAGAGGGAGAGAGGACAGATCAGAGAGAGAGAGAGAACAGATCAGAGGGAGAGAGAACAGATGAGAGGGAGAGAGAACAGATCAGAGGGAGAGAGAACAGATTAGAGGGAGAGAGAACAGATCAGAGAGACAGAGACAGATCAGAGGGAGAGAGAACAGATTAGAGGGTGATAGGTCAGATCAGAGAGCGAGAGGACAGATCAGAGGGAGAGAGAAAAGATCAGAGGGGGAGAGAAAAGATCAGAGGGAGAGAGGGCAGATCAGAGGGAGGGACGAAAGATCAGGGAGAGAGAGGGGACAGATCAGAGGGGGAGAGGACAGATCAGCGGGAGAGAGAACAGATCAGAGGGATAGAGAATAGATGAGCGGGAGAGAGGACAGATCAGAGAGCTTGAGAACAGATCAGAGGGAGAGAGAACAGATCAGAGGGAGAGAGAACAGATTAGATTGCGAGAGGTCAGATCAGAGAGAGGGAGAAAAGATCAGAGGGAGATTGGAAAGATCAGAGGGAGAGAGAACAGATCAGAGGGAGAGAGAGAACAGATCAGAGATAGAGAGAGAACAGAGGAGAGGAACAGAGATCAGATCAGATAGAGAGAGAACCGATCAGAGCGAGAGAGAACAGATCAGAGGGAGAGAGGACAGATCAGAGAGAGAGAACAGATCAGAGGGAGAGAGAACAGATCAGAGGGAGAGAGAACAGTTCAGCGGGAGAGAGGACAGATCAGAGAGATTGAGAACAGATCAGAGGTAGAGAGAGCAGATCAGAGGGAGAGAGAACAGATCAGAGGGAGAGAGAACAGATCACAGAGATAGAGAACAAATCAGATGGAGAGACGCCAGATCAGAGAGAGAGAGAGAACAGATCAGAGAGAGAGAGAACAGAGCAGAGGGAGAGAAAGCAGATCAGATAGAGAGAGAACATTTCAGACGGAGAGAGAACAGATCAGAGGGAGAGAGAACAGATCAGAGAGAGAGAGAACAGAGCAGAGGGAGAGAAAGCAGATCAGATTGATAGAGGACAGATCAGAGGGAGAGAGAAAAGATCAGAGGGAGAGAGAACAGATCAGAGGGAGGGAGGACAGATCAGGGAGAGAGAGAGGACGGATCAGAGGGAGAGAGGACAGATCAGAGGGAGAGAGAAAAGATCTGAGGGAGAAAGAAAAGGTCAGAGGGGGAGAGAAAAGATCAGAGGGAGAGAGAACAGATCAGAGGGATGGAGGACAGATCAGGGAGAGAGAGAGGACAGATCAGAGGGGGAGATTACAGATCAGCGGGAGAGAGAACAGATCTGAGGGAGAGAAAATAGATCAGCGGGAGAGACGACAGATCAGAGAGATTGAGAACAGATCAGAGGTAGAGAGAGCAGATCGGAGGGAGAGAGAACAGATCAGAGGGAGAGAGAACAGATTAGAGTGAGAGAGGTCAGATCAGAGAGAGAGAGAATAGATCAGAGGGAGATAGGAAAGATCAGAGGGAGAGAGAACAGATCAGAGAGAGAGAGAGAACAGAGCAGAGGGAGAGAGAGCAGATCAGATAGAGAGAGAACAGATCAGAGGGAGAGAGAACAGATCAGACGGAGAGAGAACAGATCAGAGGGAGAGAGAACAGATCAGAGAGTTTGAGAACAGATCAGAGGGAGAGAGAACAGATCAGAGGGAGAGAGAACAGATCAGAGGGAGAGAGAACAGATCAGAGGGTGATAGGAAAGATCAGAGTGAGAGAGAACAGATCAGAGGGAGAGAGGACAGATCAGAGAGAGAGAGAACAGATCAGAGGGAGAGAGAACAGATCAGAGTGAGAGAGAATAGATCAGAGGGAGAGAGGACAGATCAGAGAGAGAGAGAACAGATCAGAGGGAGAGATGACAGATCATAGGGTGAGAGGACAGATCAGAGGGAGAGAGGACAGATCAGAGAGAGAGAGAGAACAGATCAGAGCGATTTAGAGAACAGAGCAGAAGGAGAGAGCAAATAAGATAGAGAGAGAAAGATCAGAGTGAGAGAGAAAGATCAGAAGGAGAGAGAACAGATCAGAGAGAGAGAGAACAGATCAGAGGGAGAGAGAACAGATCAGAGAGAGAGAGAATAGATCGGAGAGAGAGAGGACAGATCAGAGGGAGAGAGAACAGATCAGAGGGAGAGAGAATAGATCAGAGGGAGAGATGACAGATCATAAGGTGAGAGGACAGATCAGAGGGAGAGAGGACAGATTAGAGAGAGAGAGAGAACAGATCAGAGAGAGTGAGAGAACAGAGCAGAAGGAGAGAGCAGATCAGATAGAGAGAGAACAGATCAGAGGGAGAGAGAACAGATCAGAGAGAGAGAGAATAGATCAGAGGGAGAGAGGACAGATCAGAGAGAGAGAGAACAGATCAGAGGGAGAGAGGACAGATCTGAGAGAGTGAGAACAGATCAGAGGGAGAGAGGACAGATCAGAGAGAGAGAGAGAACAGATCAGAGGGAGAGAGAACAGATCAGAGGGAGAGAGAACAGATCAGAGGGAGAGAGAACAGATTAGAGGGAGAGAGAACAGATCAGAGAGACAGAGGACAGATTAGAGGGAGAGGGAACAGATTAGAGGGTGATAGGTCAGATCAGAGAGCGAGAGGACAGATCAGAGGGAGAGAGAAAAGATCAGAGGGAGAGAGAAAAGATCAGAGGGAGAGAGGGCAGATCAGAGGGAGGGACGAAAGATCAGGGAGAGAGAGGGGACAGATCAGAGGGGGAGAGGACAGATCAGCGGGAGAGAGAACAGATCAGAGGGATAGAGAATAGATGAGCGGGAGAGAGGACAGATCAGAGAGATTGAGAACAGATCAGAGGGAGAGAGAACAGATCAGAGGGAGAGAGAACAGATCAGATTGCGAGAGGTCAGATCAGAGAGAGGGAGAAAAGATCAGAGGGAGATTGGAAAGATCAGAGGGAGAGAGAACAGATCAGAGGGAGAGAGAGAACAGATCAGAGATAGAGAGAGAACAGAGGAGAGGAACAGAGATCAGATCAGATAGAGAGAGAATCGATCAGAGCGAGAGAGAACAGATCAGAGGGAGAGAGGACAGATCAGAGAGAGAGAACAGATCAGAGGGAGAGAGAACAGATCAGAGGGAGAGAGAACAGATCAGAGGGAGAGAGAACAGATCAGAGAGAGAGAGAACAAATCAGAGGGAGAGAGGACAGATCAGAGAGAGAGAGAGAACAGATCAGAGAGAGAGAGAACAGAGCAGAGGGAGAGAAAGCAGATCAGAGGGATAGAGGACAGATCAGAGAGAGAGAGAACATTTCAGAGGGAGAGAGAACAGATCAGAGGGAGAGAGAACAGATCAGAGAGAGAGAGAATTGATCAGAGGGAGAGAGGACAGATCAGAAAAAGAGAGAACAGATCAGACGGTGAGAGGACAGATCAGAGAGAGAGAACAGATCAGAGGGAGAGAGGACAGATCATAGGGTGAGAGGACAGATCAGAGGGAGAGAGCACAGATCAGAGGGAGAGAGAACAGATCAGAGGGAGAGAGAACAGATCAGAGGGAGAGAGGACAGATCAGAGAGATTGAGAACAGATCAGAGGTAGAGAGAGCAGATCATAGGGAGAGAGAACAGATCAGAGGGAGAGAGAACAGATTAGATTGCGAGAGGTCAGATCAGAGAGAGGGAGAAAAGATCAGACGGAGATTGGAAAGATCAGATGGAGAGAGAACAGATCAGAGGGAGAGAGAGAACAGATCAGAGAGAGAGAGAACAGAGCAGAGGGAGAGAAAGCAGATCAGAGGGATAGAGGACAGATCAGAGAGAGAGAGAACAAATCAGAGGTAGAGAGGACAGATCAGAGAGAGAGAGAGAACAGATCAGAGAGAGAGAGAACAGAGCAGAGGGAGAGAAAGCAGATCAGAGGGATAGAGGACAGATCAGAGAGAGAGAGAACATTTCAGAGGGAGAGAGAACAGATCAGAGGGAGAGAGAACAGATCAGAGAGAGAGAGAATTGATCAGAGGGAGAGAGGACAGATCAGAGAAAGAGAGAACAGATCAGACGGTGAGAGGACAGATCAGAGAGAGAGAACAGATCAGAGGGAGAGAGGACAGATCATAGGGTGAGAGGACAGATCAGAGGGAGAGAGCACAGATCAGAGGGAGAGAGAACAGATCAGAGAGAGTGAGAACAGATCAGAGGGAGAGAGGACAGATCAGAGAGAGAGAGAACAGATCAGAGAGAGAGAGAACAGATCAGAGGGAGAGAGAACAGATTAGAGGGAGAGAGGTCAGATCAGAGAGAGAGAGAAAAGATCAGAGGGAGAGAGAAAAGATCAGAGGGAGAGAGATAAGATCAGAGGGAGAGAGAAAATTTCAGAGGGAGAGAGAACAGATCAGAGGGAGGGAGGACAGATCAGGGAGAGAGAGAGGACAGATCAGTGGGAGAGAGGACAGATCAGAGTGAGAGAGAAAAGATCTGAGGGAGAGAGGACAGATCTTAGGTTGAGAGGACAGATCAGAGGGAGAGAGCACAGATCAGAGAGAGAGAGAGAACAGATCAGAGATAGAGAGAGAACAGAGGAGAGGAAGAGAGAGCAGATCAGATAGAGAGAGATCCGATCAGAGCGAGAGAGAACAGATCAGATGGAGAGAGGACAGATCAGAGAGAGAGAGAGAACAGATCAGAGAGAGAGAGAACAGAGCAGAGGGAGAGAGAACAGATCAGAGAGAGAGAGAACAGATCAGAGGGAGAGAGAACAGAGCAGAGGGAGAGAGAACAGATCAGAGAGAGAGAGAACAGATCAGAGGGAGAGAGAACAGATCAGAGGGAGAGAGAACAGATCAGAGGGTGATAGGAAAGATCAGAGTGAGAGAGAACAGATCAGAGGGAGAGAGGACAGATCAGAGAGAGAGAGAACAGATCAGAGGGAGAGAGAACAGATCAGAGTGAGAGAGAATAGATCAGAGGGAGAGAGGACAGATCAGACAGAGAGAGAACAGATCAGAGGGAGAGATGACAGATCATAGGGTGAGAGGACAGATCAGAGGGAGAGAGGACAGATCAGAGAGAGAGAGAGAACAGATCAGAGCGATTTAGAGAACAGAGCAGAAGGAGAGAGCAAATAAGATAGAGAGAGAAAGATCAGAGTGAGAGAGAAAGATCAGAGGGAGAGAGAACAGATCAGAGAGAGAGAGAACAGATCAGAGGGAGAGAGAACATATCAGAGAGAGAGAGAATAGATCAGAGAGAGAGAGAACATTTCAGAGGGAGAGAGAACAGATCAGAGGGAGAGAGAACAGATCAGAGGGAGAGAGAACAGATCAGAGAGAGAGAGAATAGATCAGAGGGAGAGAGGACAGATCAGAGAAAGAGAGAACAGATCAGAGGGAGAGAGGACAGATCAGAGAGAGAGAACAGATCAGAGGGAGAGAGGACAGATCAGAGAGAGAGAGAATAGATCAGAGGGAGAGATGACAGATCATAGGGTGAGAGGACAGATCAGAGGGAGAGAGGACAGATTAGAGAGAGAGAGAGAACAGATCAGAGAGAGTGAGAAAACAGAGCAGAAGGAGAGAGCAGATCAGATAGAGAGAGAACAGATCAGAGGGAGAGAGAACAGATCAGAGGGAGAGAGAACAGATCAGAGGGAGAGAGGACAGATCAGAGAGAGAGAGAACAGATCAGAGGGAGAGAGGACAGATCTGAGAGAGTGAGAACAGATCAGAGGGAGAGAGGACAGATCAGAGAGAGAGAGAGAACAGATCAGAGGGAGAGAGAACAGATCAGAGGGAGAGAGAACAGATCAGAGGGAGAGAGAACAGATTAGAGGGAGAGAGAACAGATCAGAGAGACAGAGGACAGATCAGAGGGAGAGAGAACAGATTAGAGGGTGATAGGTCAGATCAGAGAGCGAGAGGACAGATCAGAGGGAGAGAGAAAAGATCAGAGGGGGAGAGAAAAGATCAGAGGGAGAGAGGGCAGATCAGAGGGAGGGACGAAAGATCAGGGAGAGAGAGGGGACAGATCAGAGGGGGAGAGGACAGATCAGCGGGAGAGAGAACAGATCAGAGGGATAGAGAATAGATGAGCGGGAGAGAGGACAGATCAGAGAGATTGAGAACAGATCAGAGGGAGAGAGAACAGATCAGAGGGAGAGAGAACAGATTAGATTGCGAGAGGTCAGATCAGAGAGAGGGAGAAAAGATCAGAGGGAGATTGGAAAGATCAGAGGGAGAGAGAACAGATCAGAGGGAGAGAGAGAACAGATCAGAGATAGAGAGAGAACAGAGGAGAGGAACAGAGATCAGATCAGATAGAGAGAGAACCGATCAGAGCGAGAGAGAACAGATCAGAGGGAGAGAGGACAGATCAGAGAGAGAGAACAGATCAGAGGGAGAGAGAACAGATCAGAGGGAGAGAGAACAGTTCAGCAGGAGAGAGGACAGATCAGAGAGATTGAGAACAGATCAGAGGTAGAGAGAGCAGATCAGAGGGAGAGAGAACAGATCAGAGGGAGAGAGAACAGATCACAGAGAGAGAGAACAAATCAGATGGAGAGACGCCAGATCAGAGAGAGAGAGAGAACAGATCAGAGAGAGAGAGAACAGAGCAGAGGGAGAGAAAGCAGATCAGATAGAGAGAGAACATTTCAGACGGAGAGAGAACAGATCAGAGGGAGAGAGAACAGATCAGAGAGAGAGAGAACAGAGCAGAGGGAGAGAAAGCAGATCAGATTGATAGAGGACAGATCAGAGGGAGAGAGAAAAGTTCAGAGGGAGAGAGAACAGATCAGAGGGAGGGAGGACAGATCAGGGAGTTAGAGAGGACGGATCAGAGGGAGAGAGGACAGATCAGAGGGAGAGAGAAAAGATCTGAGGGAGAAAGAAAAGGTCAGAGGGGGAGAGAAAAGATCAGAGGGAGAGAGAACAGATCAGAGGGATGGAGGACAGATCAGGGAGAGAGAGAGGACAGATCAGAGGGGGAGATTACAGATCAGCGGGAGAGAGAACAGATCAGAGGGAGAGAAAATAGATCAGCGGGAGAGAGGACAGATCAGAGAGATTGAGAACAGATCAGAGGTAGAGAGAGCAGATCGGAGGTAGAGAGAACAGATCAGAGGGAGAGAGAACAGATTAGAGTGAGAGAGGTCAGATCAGAGAGAGAGAGAATAGATCAGAGGGAGATAGGAAAGATCAGAGGGAGAGAGAACAGATCAGAGAGAGAGAGAGAACAGAGCAGAGGGAGAGAGAGCAGATCAGATAGAGAGAGAACAGATCAGAGGGAGAGAGAACAGATCAGACGGAGAGAGAACAGATCAGAGGGAGAGAGAACAGATCAGAGAGTTTGAGAAACGATCAGAGGGAGAGAGAACAGATCAGAGGGAGAGAGAACAGATCAGAGGGAGAGAGAACAGATCAGAGGGTGATAGGAAAGATCACAGTGAGAGAGAACAGATCAGAGGGAGAGAGGACAGATCAGAGAGAGAGAGAACAGATCAGAGGGAGAGAGAACAGATCAGATTGAGAGAGAATAGATAAGAGGGAGAGAGGACAGATCAGAGAGAGAGAGAACAGATCAGAGGGAGAGATGACAGATCATAGGGTGAGAGGACAGATCAGAGGGAGAGAGGACAGATCAGAGAGAGAGAGAGAACAGATCAGAGCGATTTAGAGAACAGAGCAGAAGGAGAGAGCATATAAGATAGAGAGAGAAAGATCAGATTGAGAGAGAAAGATCAGAAGGAGAGAGAACAGATCAGAGAGAGAGAGAACAGATCAGAGGGAGAGAGAACAGATCAGAGAGAGAGAGAATAGATTGGAGAGAGAGAGGACAGATCAGAGGGAGAGAGAACAGATCAGAGGAAGAGAGAACAGATTAGAGGGAGAGAGGTCAGATCAGAGAGAGAGAGAAAAGATCAGAGGGAGAGAGAAAAGATCAGAGGGAGAGAGATAAGATCAGAGGGAGAGAGAAAATTTCAGAGGGAGAGAGAACAGATCAGAGGGAGGGAGGACAGATCAGGGAGAGAGAGAGGACAGATCAAAGGAGAGAGGACAGATCAGAGTGAGAGAGAAAAGATCTGAGGGAGAGAGGACAGATCTTAGGTTGAGAGGACAGATCAGAGGGAGAGAGCACAGATCAGAGAGAGAGAGAGAACAGATCAGAGATAGAGAGAGAACAGAGGAGAGGAAGAGAGAGCAGATCAGATAGAGAGAGATCCGATCAGAGCGAGAGAGAACAGATCAGAGGGAGAGAGAATAGATCAGAGGGAGAGAGGACAGATCAGAGAGAGAGAGAACAGATCAGAGGGAGAGATGACAGATTATAGGGTGAGAGGACAGATCAGAGGGAGAGAGGACAGATCAGAGAGAGAGAGAGAACAGATCAGAGCGATTTAGAGAACAGAGCAGAAGGAGAGAGCAAATAAGATAGAGAGGATAAGATCAGAGTGAGAGAGAAAGATCAGAGGGAGAGAGAACAGATCAGAGAGAGAGAGAACAGATCAGAGGGAGAGAGAACAGATCAGAGAGAGAGAGAATAGATCAGAGAGAGAGAGGACAGATCAGAGGGAGAGAGAACAGATCAGAGGGAGAGAGAACAGATCAGAGGGAGAGAGAACAGATTAGAGGGAGAGAGAACAGATCAGAGAGACAGAGGACAGATCAGAGGGAGAGAGAACAGATTAGAGGGTGATAGGTCAGATCAGAGAGCGAGAGGACAGATCAGAGGGAGAGAGAAAAGATCAGAAGGAGAGAGAAAAGATCAGAGGGAGAGAGGGCAGATCAGAGGGAGGGACGAAAGATCAGGGAGAGAGAGGGGACAGATCAGAGGGGGAGAGGACAGATCAGCGGGAGAGAGAACAGATCAGAGGGATAGAGAATAGATAAGCGGGAGAGAGGACAGATCAGAGAGATTGAGAACAGATCAGAGGGAGAGAGAACAGATCAGAGATAGAGAGAGAACAGAGGAGAGGAACAGAGATCAGATCAGATAGAGAGAGAACCGATCAGAGCGAGAGAGAACATATCAGAGGGAGAGAGGACAGATCAGAGAGAGAGAACAGATCAGAGGGAGAGAGAACAGATCAGAGGGAGAGAGAACAGTTCAGCGGGAGAGAGGACAGATCAGAGAGATTGAGAACAGATCAGAGGTAGAGAGAGCAGATCAGAGGGAGAGAGAACAGAACAGAGGGAGAGAGAACAGATCACAGAGAGAGAGAACAAATCAGATGGAGAGACGCCAGATCAGAGAGAGAGAGAGAACAGATCAGAGAGAGAGAGAACAGAGCAGAGGGAGAGAAAGCAGATCAGATAGAGAGAGAACATTTCAGACGGAGAGAGAACAGATCAGAGGGAGAGAGGACAGATCAGAGAGAGAGAGAACAGATCAGAGGGAGAGAGAACAGATCAGAGTGAGAGAGAATAGATCAGAGGGAGAGAGGACAGATCAGAGAGAGAGAGAACAGATCAGAGGGAGAGATGACAGATCATAGGGTGAGAGGACAGATCAGAGGGAGAGAGGACAGATCAGAGAGAGAGAGAGAACAGATCAGAGCGATTTAGAGAACAGAGCAGAAGGAGAGAGCAAATAAGATAGAGAGAGAAAGATCAGAGTGAGAGAGAAAGATCAGAAGGAGAGAGAACAGATCAGAGAGAGAGAGAACAGATCAGAGGGAGAGAGAACAGATCAGAGGGAGAGAGAACAGATCAGAGAGAGAGAGAATAGATTGGAGAGAGAGAGGACAGATCAGAGGGAGAGAGAAAAGATCAGAGGGAGAGAGAACAGATCAGAGGGAGAGAGAACAGATCATAGGGTGAGAGGACAGATCAGAGGGAGAGAGGACAGATTAGAGAGAGAGAGAGAACAGATCAGAGCGATTTAGAGAACAGAGCAGAAGGAGAGAGCAAATAAGATAGAGAGAGAAAGATCAGAGTGAGAGAGAAAGATCAGAAGGAGAGAGAACAGATCAGAGAGAGAGAGAACAGATCAGAGGGAGAGAGAACAGATCAGAGAGAGAGAGAATAGATTGGAGAGAGAGAGGACAGATCAGAGGGAGAGAGAACAGATCAGAGGGAGAGAGAACAGATCAGAGGGAGAGAGAACAGATCAGAGAGAGAGAGAATAGATCAGAGGGAGAGAGGACAGATTAGAGAGAGAGAGAGAACAGATCAGAGAGTGTGAGAGAACAGAGCAGAAGGAGAGAGCAGATCAGATAGAGAGAGAACAGATCAGAGGGAGAGAGAACAGATCAGAGGGAGAGAGAACAGATCAGAGAGAGAGAGAATAGATCAGAGGGAGAGAGGACAGATCAGAGAGAGAGAGGACAGATCAGAGGGAGAGAGGACAGATCTGAGAGAGTGAGAACAGATCAGAGGGAGAGAGGACAGATCAGAGAGAGAGAGAGAACAGATCAGAGGGAGAGAGAACAGATCAGAGGGAGAGAGAACAGATCAGAGGGAGAGAGAACAGATTAGAGGGAGAGAGAACAGATCAGAGAGACAGAGGACAGATTAGAGGGAGAGAGAACAGATTAGAGGGTGATAGGTCAGATCAGAGAGCGAGAGGACAGATCAGAGGGAGAGAGAAAAGATCAGAGGGAGAGAGAAAAGATCAGAGGGAGAGAGGGCAGATCAGAGGGAGGGAAGAAAGATCAGGGAGAGAGAGGGGATAGATCAGAGGGGGAGAGGACAGATCAGCGGGAGAGAGAACAGATCAGAGGGATAGAGAATAGATGAGCGGGAGAGAGGACAGATCAGAGAGATTGAGAACAGATCAGAGGGAGAGAGAACAGATCAGAGGGAGAGAGAACAGATTAGATTGCGAGAGGTCAGATCAGAGAGAGGGAGAAAAGATCAGAGGGAGATTGGAAAGATCAGAGGGAGAGAGAACAGATCAGAGGGAGAGAGAGAACAGATCAGAGATAGAGAGAGAACAGAGGAGAGGAACAGAGATCAGATCAGATAGAGAGAGAATCGATCAGAGCGAGAGAGAACAGATCAGAGGGAGAGAGGACAGATCAGAGAGAGAGAACAGATCAGAGGGAGAGAGAAAAGATCAGAGGGAGAGAGGGCAGATCAGAGGGAGGGACGAAAGATCAGGGAGAGAGAGGGGACAGATCAGAGGGGGAGAGGACAGATCAGCGGGAGAGAGAACAGATCAGAGGGATAGAGAATAGATGAGCGGGAGAGAGGACAGATCAGAGAGATTGAGAACAGATCAGAGGGAGAGAGAACAGATCAGAGATAGAGAGAGAACAGAGGAGAGGAACAGAGATCAGATCAGATAGAGAGAGAACCGATCAGAGCGAGAGAGAACATATCAGAGGGAGAGAGGACAGATCAGAGAGAGAGAACAGATCAGAGGGAGATAGGAAAGATCAGAGGGAGAGAGAACAGTTCAGCGGGAGAGAGGACAGATCAGAGAGATTGAGAACAGATCAGAGGTAGAGAGAGCAGATCAGAGGGAGAGAGAACAGATCAGAGGGAGAGAGAACAGATCACAGAGAGAGAGAACAAATCAGATGGAGAGACGCCAGATCAGAGAGAGAGAGAGAACAGATCAGAGAGAGAGAGAACAGAGCAGAGGGAGAGAAAGCAGATCAGATAGAGAGAGAACATTTCAGACGGAGAGAGAACAGATCAGAGGGAGAGAGGACAGATCAGAGAGAGAGAGAACAGATCAGAGGGAGAGAGAACAGATCAGAGTGAGAGAGAATAGATCAGAGGGAGAGAGGACAGATCAGAGAGAGAGAGAACAGATCAGAGGGAGAGATGACAGATCATAGGGTGAGAGGACAGATCAGAGGGAGAGAGGACAGATCAGAGAGAGAGAGAGAACAGATCAGAGCGATTTAGAAAACAGAGCAGAAGGAGAGAGCAAATAAGATAGAGAGAGAAAGATCAGAGTGAGAGAGAAAGATCAGAAGGAGAGAGAACAGATCAGAGAGAGAGAGAACAGTTCAGAGGGAGAGAGAACAGATCAGAGAGAGAGAGAATAGATTGGAGAGAGAGAGGACAGATCAGAGGGAGAGAGAACAGATCAGAGGGAGAGAGAACAGATCAGAGGGAGAGAGAACAGATCAGAGGGAGAGAGAACAGATCAGAGAGAGAGAGAATAGATCAGAGGGAGAGATGACAGATCATAGGGTGAGAGGACAGATCAGAGGGAGAGAGGACAGATTAGAGAGAGAGAGAGAACAGATCAGAGAGAGTGAGAGAACAGAGCAGAAGGAGAGAGCAGATCAGATAGAGAGAGAGCAGATCAGAGGGAGAGAGAACAGATCAGAGGGAGAGAGAACAGATCAGAGAGAGAGAGAATAGATCAGAGGGAGAGAGGACAGATCAGAGAGAGAGAGGACAGATCAGAGGGAGAGAGGACAGATCTGAGAGAGTGAGAACAGATCAGAGGGACAGAGGACAGATCAGAGAGAGAGAGAGAACAGATCAGAGGGAGAGAGAACAGATCAGAGGGAGAGAGAACAGATCAGAGGGAGAGAGAACAGATTAGAGGGAGAGAGAACAGATCAGAGAGACAGAGGACAGATTAGAGGGAGAGAGAACAGATTAGAGGGTGATAGGTCAGATCAGAGAGCGAGAGGACAGATCAGAGGGAGAGAGAAAAGATCAGAGGGAGAGAGAAAAGATCAGAGGGAGAGAGGGCAGATCAGAGGGAGGGACGAAAGATCAGGGAGAGAGAGGGGACAGATCAGAGGGGGAGAGGACAGATCAGCGGGAGAGAGAACAGATCAGAGGGATAGAGAATAGATGAGCGGGAGAGAGGACAGATCAGAGAGATTGAGAACAGATCAGAGGGAGAGAGAACAGATCAGAGGGAGAGAGAACAGATTAGATTGCGAGAGGTCAGATCAGAGAGAGGGAGAAAAGATCAGAGGGAGATTGGAAAGATCAGAGGGAGAGAGAACAGATCAGAGGGAGAGAGAGAACAGATCAGAGATAGAGAGAGAACAGAGGAGAGGAACAGAGATCAGATCAGATAGAGAGAGAATCGATCAGAGCGAGAGAGAACAGATCAGAGGGAGAGAGGACAGATCAGAGAGAGAGAACAGATCAGAGGGAGAGAGAACAGATCAGAGGGAGAGAGAACAGATCAGAGGGAGAGAGAACAGATCAGAGAGAGAGAGAACAAATCAGAGGGAGAGAGGACAGATCAGAGAGAGAGAGAGAACAGATCAGAGAGAGAGAGAACAGAGCAGAGGGAGAGAAAGCAGATCAGAGGGATAGTGGACAGATCAGAGAGAGAGAGAACATTTCAGAGGGAGAGAGAACAGATCAGAGGGAGAGAGAACAGATCAGAGAGAGAGAGAATTGATCAGAGGGAGAGAGGACAGATCAGAGAAAGAGAGAACAGATCAGAGGGTGAGAGGACAGATCAGAGAGAGAGAACAGATCAGAGGGAGAGAGGACAGATCATAGGGTGAGAGGACAGATCAGAGGGAGAGAGCACAGATCAGAGGGAGAGAGAACAGATCAGAGAGAGTGAGAACAGATCAGAGGGAGAGAGGACAGATCAGAGAGAGAGAGAGAACAGATCAGAGGGAGAGAGAACAGATTAGAGGGAGAGAGGTCAGATCAGAGAGAGAGAGAAAAGATCAGAGGGAGAGAGAAAAGATCAGAGGGAGAGAGATAAGATCAGAGGGAGAGAGAAAATTTCAGAGGGAGAGAGAACAGATCAGAGGGAGGGAGGACAGATCAGGGAGAGAGAGAGGACAGATCAGAGGTAGAGAGGACAGATCAGAGAGAGAGAGAACAGATCAGAGGAAGAGAGAACAGATTAGAGGGAGAGAGGTCAGATCAGAGAGAGAGAGAAAAGATCAGAGGGAGAGAGAAAAGATCAGAGGGAGAGAGATAAGATCAGAGGGAGAGAGAAAATTTCAGAGGGAGAGAGAACAGATCAGAGGGAGGGAGGACAGATCAGGGAGAGAGAGAGGACAGATCAGCGGGAGAGAGGACAGATCAGAGTGAGAGAGAAAAGATCTGAGGGAGAGAGGACAGATCTTAGGTTGAGAGGACAGATCAGAGGGAGAGAGCACAGATCAGAGAGAGAGAGAGAACAGATCAGAGATAGAGAGAGAACAGAGGAGAGGAAGAGAGAGCAGATCAGATAGAGAGAGATCCGATCAGAGCGAGAGAGAACAGATCAGAGGGAGAGAGAATAGATCAGAGGGAGAGAGGACAGATCAGAGAGAGAGAGAACAGATCAGAGGGAGAGATGACAGATCATAGGGTGAGAGGACAGATCAGAGGGAGAGAGGACAGATCAGAGAGAGAGAGAGAACAGATCAGAGCGATTTAGAGAACAGAGCAGAAGGAGAGAGCAAATAAGATAGAGAGAGAAAGATCAGAGTGAGAGAGAAAGATCAGAGGGAGAGAGAACAGATCAGAGAGAGAGAGAACAGATCAGAGGGAGAGAGAACAGATCAGAGAGAGAGAGAATAGATCAGAGAGAGAGAGGACAGATCAGAGGGAGAGAGAACAGATCAGAGGGAGAGAGAACAGATCAGAGGGAGAGAGAACAGATTAGAGGGAGAGAGAACAGATCAGAGAGACAGAGGACAGATCAGAGGGAGAGAGAACAGATTAGAGGGTGATAGGTCAGATCAGAGAGCGAGAGGACAGATCAGAGGGAGAGAGAAAAGATCAGAGGGAGAGAGAAAAGATCAGAGGGAGAGAGAAAAGATCAGAGGGAGAGAGGGCAGATCAGAGGGAGGGACGAAAGATCAGGGAGAGAGAGGGGACAGATCAGAGGGGGAGAGGACAGATCAGCGGGAGAGAGAACAGATCAGACGGATAGAGAATAGATGAGCGGGAGAGAGGACAGATCAGAGAGATTGAGAACAGATCAGAGGGAGAGAGAACAGATCAGAGATAGAGAGAGAACAGAGGAGAGGAACAGAGATCAGATCAGATAGAGAGAGAACCGATCAGAGCGAGAGAGAACATATCAGAGGGAGAGAGGACAGATCAGAGAGAGAGAACAGATCAGAGGGAGAGAGAACAGATCAGAGGGAGAGAGAACAGTTCAGCGGGAGAGAGGACAGATCAGAGAGATTGAGAACAGATCAGAGGTAGAGAGAGCAGATCAGAGGGAGAGAGAACAGATCAGAGGGAGAGAGAACAGATCACAGAGAGAGAGAACAAATCAGATGGAGAGACGCCAGATCAGAGAGAGAGAGAGAACAGATCAGAGAGAGAGAGAACAGAGCAGAGGGAGAGAAAGCAGATCAGATAGAGAGAGAACATTTCAGACGGAGAGAGAACAGATCAGAGGGAGAGAGGACAGATCAGAGAGAGAGAGAACAGATCAGAGGGAGAGAGAACAGATCAGAGTGAGAGAGAATAGATCAGAGGGAGAGAGGACAGATCAGAGAGAGAGAGAACAGATCAGAGGGAGAGATGACAGATCATAGGGTGAGAGGACAGATCAGAGGGAGAGAGGACAGATCAGAGAGAGAGAGAGAACAGATCAGAGAGAGAGAGAGAACAGATCAGAGCGATTTAGAGAACAGAGCAGAAGGAGAGAGCAAATAAGATAGAGAGAGAAAGATCAGAGTGAGAGAGAAAGATCAGAAGGAGAGAGAACAGATCAGAGAGAGAGAGAACAGATCAGAGGGAGAGAGAACAGATCAGAGAGAGAGAGAATAGATTGGAGAGAGAGAGGACAGATCAGAGGGAGAGAGAACAGATCAGAGGGAGAGAGAACAGATCAGAGGGAGAGAGAACAGATCAGAGAGAGAGAGAATAGATCAGAGGGAGAGATGACAGATCATAGGGTGAGAGGACAGATCAGAGGGAGAGAGGACAGATTAGAGAGAGAGAGAGAGAACAGATCAGAGAGAGTGAGAGAACAGAGCAGAAGGAGAGAGCAGATCAGATAGAGAGAGAGCAGATCAGAGGGAGAGAGAACAGATCAGAGGGAGAGAGAACAGATCAGAGAGAGAGAGAATAGATCAGAGGGAGAGAGGACAGATCAGAGAGAGAGAGGACAGATCAGAGGGAGAGAGGACAGATCTGAGAGAGTGAGAACAGATCAGAGGGAGAGAGGACAGATCAGAGAGAGAGAGAGAACAGATCAGAGGGAGAGAGAACAGATCAGAGGGAGAGAGAACAGATCAGAGGGAGAGAGAACAGATTAGAGGGAGAGAGAACAGATCAGAGAGACAGAGGACAGATTAGAGGGAGAGAGAACAGATTAGAGGGTGATAGGTCAGATCAGAGAGCGAGAGGACAGATCAGAGGGAGAGAGAAAAGATCAGAGGGAGAGAGAAAAGATCAGAGGGAGAGAGGGCAGATCAGATGGAGGGACGAAAGATCAGGGAGAGAGAGGGGACAGATCAGAGGGGGAGAGGACAGATCAGCGGGAGAGAGAACAGATCAGAGGGATAGAGAATAGATGAGCGGGAGAGAGGACAGATCAGAGAGATTGAGAACAGATCAGAGGGAGAGAGAACAGATCAGAGGGAGAGAGAACAGATTAGATTGTGAGAGGTCAGATCAGAGAGAGGGAGAAAAGATCAGAGGGAGATTGGAAAGATCAGAGGGAGAGAGAACAGATCAGAGGGAGAGAGAGAACAGATCAGAGATAGAGAGAGAACAGAGGAGAGGAACAGAGATCAGATCAGATAGAGAGAGAATCGATCAGAGCGAGAGAGAACAGATCAGAGGGAGAGAGGACAGATCAGAGAGAGAGAACAGATCAGAGGGAGAGAGAACAGATCAGAGGGAGAGAGAGAGAACAGATCAGAGGGAGAGAGAACAGATCAGAGAGAGAGAGAACAAATCAGAGGGAGAGAGGACAGATCAGAGAGAGAGAGAGAACAGATCAGAGAGAGAGAGAACAGAGCAGAGGGAGAGAAAGCAGATCAGAGGGATAGTGGACAGATCAGAGAGAGAGAGAACATTTCAGAGGGAGAGAGAACAGATCAGAGGGAGAGAGAACAGATCAGAGAGAGAGAGAATTGATCAGAGGGAGAGAGGACAGATCAGAGGGAGGGAGGACAGATCAGGGAGAGAGAGAGGACAGATCAGCGGGAGAGAGGACAGATCAGAGTGAGAGAGAAAAGATCTGAGGGAGAGAGGACAGATCTTAGGTTGAGAGGACAGATCAGAGGGAGAGAGCACAGATCAGAGAGAGAGAGAGAACAGATCAGAGATAGAGAGAGAACAGAGGAGAGGAAGAGAGAGCAGATCAGATAGAGAGAGATCCGATCAGAGCGAGAGAGAACAGATCAGAGGGAGAGAGGACAGATCAGAGAGAGAGAACAGATCAGAGCGAGAGAGAACAGATCAGAGGGAGAGAGAGCAGATCAGAGAGAGAGAGAACAAATCAGAGGGAGAGAGGACAGATCAGAGAGAGAGAGAGAACAGATCAGAGAGAGAGAGAACAGAGCAGAGGGAGAGAGAACAGATCAGAGAGAGAGAGAACAAATCAGAGGGAGAGAGGACAGATCAGAGAGAGAGAGAAAGCAGATCAGATGGATAGAGGACAGATCAGAGAGAGAGAGAACAGATCAGAGGGAGAGAGAACAGATCAGAGGGAGAGAGAACAGATCAGAGAGAGAGAGAATAGATCAGAGGGAGAGAGGACAGATCAGAGAAAGAGAGAACAGATCAGAGGGAGAGAGGACAGATCAGAGAGAGAGAACAGATCAGAGGAAGAGAGGACAGATCATAGGGAGAGAGAACAGATCAGAGAGAGTGAGAACAGATCAGAGGGAGAGAGGACAGATCAGAGAGAGAGAGAACAGATCAGAGGGAGAGAAAAAAGATTAGAGGGAGAGAGGTCAGATCAGAGAGAGAGAGAGAAAAGATCAGAGGGAGAGACAAAAGATCAGAGGGAGAGAGGACAGATCAGAGGGAGAGAGAAAATTTCAGAGGGTCAGAGGACAGATCAGAGGGAGGGAGGACAGATCAGGGAGAGAGAGAGGACAGATCAGAGGGAGAGAGGACAGATCTGAGAGAGAGAGAAAAGGTCTGAGTGAGAGAGAAAAGGTCATTGGGAGAGAGAAACGAAAAGAGGTAGAGAGAACAGATCAGAGGGAGGGAGGACAGATCAGGGAGAGAGAGAGGGCAGATCAGAGGGGGAGAGGACAGAACAGCGGGAGAGAGAACAGATCAGAGGGAGAGAGAACAGATCAGCGGGAGAGAGGACAGATGAGAGAGATTGAGAACAGATCAGAGGTAGAGAGAGCAGATCAGAGGGAGAGAGAACAGATCAGAGGGAGAGAGAACAGCTTAGAGTGAGAGAGGTCAGATCAGAGAGAGAGAGAATAGATCAGAGGGAGATAGGAAAGATCAGAGGGAGAGAGAACAGATCAGAGAGAGAGAGAGAACAGAGCAGAGGGAGAGAGAGCAGATCAGATAGAGAGAGAACAGATCGGAGGGAGAGAGGACAGATCATAGGGTGAGAGGACAGATCAGAGGGAGAGAGGACAGATCAGAGAGAGAGAGAGAACAGATCAGAGAGAGGGAGAGAACAGAGCAGAAGGAGAGAGCATATCAGATAGAGAGAGAACAGATCAGAGTGAGAGAGAACAGATCAGAGGGAGAGAGGACAGATCAGAGAGAGAGAGAACAGATCAGAGGGAGAGAGAACAGATCAGAGGGAGAGAGAACAGATCAGAGAGAGAGACAATAGATCAGAGGGAGAGAGGACAGATCAGAGAGAGAGAGAACAGATCAGAGGGAGAGAGGACAGATCAGAGAGAGAGAGAACAGATCAGAGGGAGAGAGGACAGATCAGAGAGAGAGAGAGAACAGATCAGAGGGAGAGAGAACAGATCAGAGGGAGAGAGAACAGATCAGAGGGAGAGAGGTCAGATCAGCGAGAGAGAGAGAGCAGATCAGAAGGAGAGAGAAAAGATCAGAGGTAGAGAGAAAAGATCAGTTGGAGAGAGGCCAGATCAGAGAGAGAGAACAGATCAGAGGGAGAGAGGACAGATCATAGTTTGAGAGGACAGATCAGAGGGAGAGAGCACAGGTCAGAGGGCGAGAGAACAGATCCGAGAGAGAGAGAACAGATCAGAGGGAGAGAGGACAGATCAGAGAGAGAGAGAGAACAGATCAGAGGGAGAGAGAACAGATTAGAGGGAGAGAGAACAGATTAGAGGGAGAGTGGTCAGATCAGAGAGAGAGAGAAAAGATCAGAGGGAGAGAGAAAAGATCAGAGGGAGAGAGAAATGATGAGAGGGAGAGAGAACAGATCAGAGAGAGAGAGAGAACAGAGCAGAGGGAGAGAGAGCAGATCAGATAGAGAGAGGACAGATCAGAGAGAGAGAGAACAGATCAGAGGGAGAGAGAACAGATCAGAGAGAGAGAGAACAGATCAGAGAGAGAGAGAACAGATCAGAGGGAGAGAGAACAGATCAGAGGGAGAGAGAACAGATCAGAGAGAGAGACAATAGATCAGAGGGAGAGAGGACAGATCAGAGAGAGACAGAACAGATCAGAGGGAGAGAGGACAGATCAGAGAGAGAGAACAGATCAGAGGGAGAGAGGACAGATCATAGGGTGAGAGAACAGATCAGAGAGAGAGACAATAGATCAGAGGGAGAGAGGACATGTCAGAGAGAGAGAGAACAGATCAGAGGGAGAGAGAACAGATCAGAGAGAGAGAACAGATCAGAGGGAGAGAGGACAGATCATAGGGTGAGAGGACAGATCAGAGGGAGAGAGCACAGATCAGAGGGAGAGAGAACAGATCAGAGAGAGAGAGAACAGATCAGAGGGAGAGAGGACAGATCAGAGAGAGAGAGAGAACAGATCAGAGGGAGAGAGGACAGATCAGAGGGAGAGAGAACAGATTAGAGGGAGAGAGGTCAGATCAGAGAGAGAGAGAAAAGATCAGAGGGAGAGAGAAAAGATCAGAGGGAGAGAGAAAAGATCAGAGGGAGAGAGAAAAGATCAGAGGGAGAGAGAAAAGATCAGAGGGAGAGAGAACAGATCAGAGGGAGGGAGGACAGATCAGGGAGAGAGAGAGGACAGATCAGAGGTAGAGAGGACAGATCAGAGGGAGAGAGGACAGATCAGAGGGAGAGAGAACAGATCAGAGGGAGAGAGAACAGATCAGCGGGAGAGAGGACAGATCAGAGAGATTGAGAACAGATCAGAGGGAGAGAGAGCAGATCAGAGGGAGAGAGAACAGATCAGAGGGAGAGAGAACAGATTAGAGTGAGAGAGGTCAGATCAGAGAGAGAGAGAATAGATCAGAGGGAGATAGGAAAGATCAGAGGGAGAGAGAACAGATCAGAGTGAGAGAGAGAACCGAGCAGAGGGAGAGAGAGCAGATCAGATAGAGAGAGAACAGATTAGAGGGAGAGAGAACAGATCAGAGGGAGAGAGAACAGATCAGAGAGAGAGAGAACAGATCAGAGGGAGAGAGGATAGATCAGAGAGAGAGAGAGAACATATCAGAGAGAGAGAACAGAGCAGAGGGAGAGAGAGCAGATCAGAGGGAGAGAGAACAGATCAGAGGGAGAGAGGACAGATCAGAGAGAGAGAGAGAACAGATCAGAGAGAGAGAGAACAGAGCAGAGGGAGAGAGAGAACAGATCAGAGGGAGAGAGGACAGATCAGAGAGAGAGAACAGATCAGAGGTAGAGAGAACAGATCAGAGGGAGAGAGAACAGATCAGAGGGAGAGAGAACAGATCAGAGGGAGAGAGGTCAGATCAGAGAGAGAGAGAACAGATCAGAGGGAGAGAGGACAGATCAGAGAGAGAGAGAACAGATCAGAGGGAGAGAGATCAGATCAGAGGGCGAGAGAACAGATCAGAGGGCGAGAGAACAGATCAGAGGGAGAGAGAACAGATTAGAGGGAGAGAGGTCAGATCAGAGGGAGAGAGAATAGATCAGAGGGGGTGAGGACATATCATAGGGTGAGAGGACAGTTCAGAGGGAGAGAGCACAGATCAGAGGGAGAGAGAACAGATCAGAGGGTGAGAGGAGAGAACAGAGAGAGAACAGATCAGAGAGGACAGTTCAGAGCGAGATGGAGAGAGAACAGAGAGAAAGAAAACAGATCAGAGAGAGAGAGTGAACAGTTCTGAGAGAGAGAGAGAGGACAGATCAGAGAGAGAGAAAAAAGAAGATCAGAGAGATAATGGAGCAGTGGGAGAGATAGAACGTGTTTCTCTGTAAGGAGACGCACTGAGAAACTCAGTTGAAGGCTATTGAGCTAGAAACCAGGCACAGAGACTGCAAAACAGATAAATTCCTGTACAGTCGTCAACACTGGAGAGGGTAAATAACAGCGTGAATCACTGCAGTTGCTAATTGGATTGGGTAGACTGTACCCAGACACACAGCGGGGACACTGTACATAGACAGACAGCGGGTACGTGGTACACAGACACACAGCGGGGACACTGTACACAGACACACAGCAGGGAATCTGTACACAGACACACAGCGGGGACACTGTACACAGACACGCAGCAGGATCACTGTACACAGACACACAGTGGGGACACTGTACATAGACACACAGCAGGATCACTGTACACAGACACACAGCTGGGACACTGTACACAGACACACAGCGGGTACACAGCACCGAGACACACAGCGGGTACGCTGTACCCAGACATACATTGGGTACACAGCACCCAGACACACAGCAGGTACACTGTACCCAGACACACAGCGGGTAGACTGTATCCAGACACACAGCGGGTAGACTGTACCCAGACACAGAGTGGGTACACTGTACCCAGACACACAGCGGGTAGACTGTACTCAGACACACAGTGGGTAAACTGTACACAGTGGGTAAACTGTACCCAGACACACAGCAGGTACACTGTACCCAGACACACAGCAGGTAGACTGTACCCAGACACACAGCGGCTAGACCACACTCAGTAACACAGTGGGAACACTGTACTCAGACACACAGCGGGTACACTGTACTCAGACACACAGTGGGTACATTGTACTCATAAACACAGTGGGTACACTGTACACAGCAGGTACACTGTACCCAGACACACAGCATCTACACTGTACCCAGACACACAGCCGGTACACTGTAATCAGACACACAGCAGGTACACTGTACCCAGACACACATCAGGTACACTATACCCAGACACACAGCAGGTACACTGTACTCAGACACACAGCGGGTACACTGCACTCAAACACACAGCAGGTACACTGTACACAGACACACAGCAGGGACACAGCACCCAGACACACAGCGGGTACACAGCACCCAGACACACAGCGAGTACACAGCACCCAGATGCACAGCGTGTACACAGCACCCAGACACACAGCGGGTACACAGCACCCAGACACACAGTGGGTACACAGCACAAACACGCACAGCGGGTACACAGCACAAACACGCACAGCGGGTACACTGCACAAATACGCAGAGCGGATACACTGCACGCAGACACATAGTGGGTACAATGCACAGACAGGCACAGTGGGTACACAGCACCCAGACACACAGCTGGTAAACTGCACTCAGACACACAGCGGGTACACTGCACTCAGACACACAGCGGGTACACTGCACTCAGACACACAGCGGGTACACTGCACTCAGACACACAGCGGGTACACTGCACTCAGACACACAGCGGGTACACTGCACTTAGACACACAGCGGGTACACAGCATCCAGACAGACAGCTGGTACACAGTACCGAGACACAGAGAGGGTACACTGTAACCAGACACACAGCAGGTAGATTGTACTCAGACACACAGCGGGAAGACTGTACTCAGACACACAGCAGGTACACGGTACCCAGACACACAGTGTGTACACTGTACCCAGACACAGCGGGGACACTGTACCCAGACACACAGCGGGTACACTGTACCCAGACACACAGTGGGGACACTGTACACAGACACACAGCAGGTACAATGTACACAGACACGCAGCGGGGACACTGTACCCAGACAGAGAGTGGATACACTGTACCCAGAGACACAGCAGGTACACTGTACCCAGACAGAGAGTGGATACACTGTACCCAGACACACAGCAGGTACACTGTACCCAGATAGAGAATGGATACACTGTACCCAGACACACAGCAGGTACACTGTACCCAGACAGAGAGTGGATACACTGTACACAGAGACACAGCAGGTACACTGTACCCAGACAGAGAGTGGATACACTGCACCCAGACACACAGCGGGTACACTGCACTCAGACACACAGTGGGTACACTGCACCCAGACACACAGTGAGTACACTGCCCTCAGACACACAGCGGGTACAGAACACTCAGACACACAGCGTGTCCACAGCACCCAGACACACAGCGGGTACACTGTACCCAGATACACAGCGGATACACACCACCCAGACACACAGCGGGTACACTGCACCCAGACACACAGCGGGTACACAGCACCCAGACATGCAGTGGGTAGACTGTACCCAGACACACAGCGGGTAGACTGTACTTAGACACACAGCGGGTAGACTGTACGCAGACACACAGCGGGTAGACTGTACGCAAACACAAATTGGGTACACTGTACCCAGACAGAGAGTGGATACATTGTACCCAGACACATAGCGGGGCCACTGTACCCAGACACATAGCGGGGACACTGTACCCAGACACATAGCGGGGACACTGTACCCAGACACATAGCGGGGACACTGTACCCAGACACACAGAGGGTACACTGTACCCAGACACATAGCGGGGACACTATACCCAGACACACAGCAGGTACACTGTACTCAGACAGACAGCAGGTACACTGTACCCAGACAGAGAGTGGATACACTGTACCCAGACACACAGAAGGTACACTGTACCCAGACAGAGAGTGGATACACTGTACCCAGACACACAGAAGGTACACTGCACACAGATACACAGCGGGTACACAGCACCCAGACACACAGTGGGTATACTGCACTCAGACACACAGTGGGTATACTGCATTCAGACACACAGAGGGTACACTGCACCCAGACACACAGTGGGTACAATGCACACAGATACAGAGCGGGTACACAGCACCCAGACACACAGCGGGTACACTGCACAAACAAGCACAGCGGATACACAGCGCAAAGATGCACAGCGGGTACACAGCACCCGGCCACACAGCTGGTAGACTACACTCAGACACACAGCGGGTACACTGCACTCAGACACACAGCGGGTACTCAGTACCCAGACACACAGCAGATACACAGCACCCAGACACATAGCGGGTACACAGCACCCAGACACACAGCTGGTACACAGCACCCAGACACACAGCGGGTACACATCACCCAGACACACAGCGGGTACACAGCACCCAGACACACAGCGAGTACACAGCACCAAGACACACAGCGGGTACACAGCACCCAGACACACAGCGGGTACACAGCACCGAGACACACAGCGAGTACACAGCACCCAGACACACAGCGGGTACACTGCACCCAGACACACAGCAGGTACACAGCACCCAGACACATAGCGGGTACACAGCACCCAGACACACAGCTGGTACACAGCACCCAGACACACAGCGGGTACACAGCACCCAGACACACAGCGGGTACACAGCACCCAGACACACAGCAGGTACACTGTACCCAGACAGAGAGTGGATACACTGTACCCAGACTGAGAGTGGATACACTGTACCCAGAGACACAGCAGGTACTCTGCACAATCACAGCAGGTACACTCAACACAGACACACAGCGGGTACACTGCACCGAGACACACAGCGGGTAAGCTGCACACAGATACACAGCGGGGACACTGTACACATACACACAGCGGGTACACTGCACTCAGACACACAGCGGGTACACTGCCCTCAGACACACAGCGGGTACAGAACACTCAGACACACAGCGGGTACACTGTACCCAGACACAGCGGGTAGGCTGTACCCAGACACACAGCGGGTAGACTGTACTTAGACATAACAGCGGGTAGACTGTACGCAGACACAAAGTGGGTACACTGTACCCAGACAGAGAGTGGATACACTGTACCCAGACACACAGCGGGTACACTGTACCCAGACAGAGAGTGGATACACTGTACCCAGAGACACAGCAGGTACACTGCACCCAGACAGTTGGTACACTGCACAAACACTCACAGCAGGTACACTCAACACAGACACACAGCGAATATACAGCACCCAGACACACAGCGGGTACACAGCACCCAGACACACAGCGGTTACACAGCACGCAGACACACAGCGGGTACACAGCACCCAGACACAGCGGGTACACTGCACTCAGAAACACAGCGGGTACACAGCACCAAGACACACAGCGGGTACACTGCACTCAGACACAGAGCGGGTACACTGCACCCAGACACACAGCGGGTACAGAGCACACAGACACACAGCGGGTACACGGCACCAAGACACACAGCGGGTACACTGCACAAACACGCACAGCGGGTACACTGCACAAACACGCACAGCGGGTACACAGCACCGAGACACACAGCTGGTACACTGCACAAACACGCACAGCGGGTACACTGCACACAGACACACAGCGGGTACACAGCACCCAGACACACAGCAGGTACACTGCACAAACACGCACAGCGGGTACACTGCACAAACACGCACAGCGGGTACACAGCACCGAGACACACAGCTGGTACACTGCACAAACACGCACAGCGGGTACACTGCACAAACACGCACAGCGGGTACACTGTACCCAGACACATAGCGGGTACACTGCACAAACACTCACAGTAGGTACACTGCACCCAGATACAAAGCGGGTACACAGCACACAGATACATAACAGCTACACAGCACCCAGACACACAGAGGGTACACTGCACTCAGACATACAACGGGTACACTGCACTCAGACACACATTGGGTACACAGCATTGAGACACACAGCGAGTACACAGCACCCAGACACACAGCGGGTACACAGCACCCAGACACACAGCGGGTACACAGCACCCAGACACACAGCGGGTACACAGCACCCAGACACACAGTGGGTACACAGCACCCAGACACACAGTGGGTACACAGCACCCAGCGGGTACACAGCACCCAGATACACAGCGGGTACACTGCACAAACATGCACAGCGGGTACACTGCACAAACACTCACAGGAGGTATACTGCACCCAGATAAACAGCGGGTACACAGCACCCAGACACACAGTGGGTACACAGCACCCAGACACACAGTGGGTACACAGCACCCAGACACACAGCGGGTACACAGCACCCAGACACACAGCGGGTACACTGTACACAGAAACACAGCAGGTACACTGTACCCAAACACACAGCGGGTACACTGCACCCATATACACAGCGGGTACACTGCACCCAGAAACACAGCGGGTACACTGAACTCAGACATACAGCGGGTACACTGCACTCAGGCACACAGCGGGTACACAGCACCCAGCGGGTACACAGCACCCAGACACACAGCAGGTACACAGCACCCAGACACACAGCGGGTACACTGCACAAACACGCACAGCAGGTACACTGAACAAACACGCACAGCGGCTACACAGCACCGAGACACACAGCTGGTACACTGAACAAACACTCACAGGAGGTATACTGCACCCAGATACACAGCTGGTACACAGCACCCAGACACACAGCGGGTACACTGTACCCAGACAGAGAGTGGATACACTGTACCCAGAGACACAGCAGGTACACTGTACCCAGACAGAGAGTGGATACACTGTACCCAGACACACAGCAGGTACACTGTACCCAGACAGAGAGTGGATACACTGTACCCAGAGACACAGCAGGTACACTGTACCCAGACAGAGAGTGGATACATTGTACCCAGACACACAGCAGGTACACTGTACCCAGACAGAGAGTGGATACACTGTACACAGAGACACAGCAGGTACACTGTACCCAGACAGAGAGGGGATACACTGTACCCAGAGACACAGCAGGTACAATGTACCCAGACTGAGAGTGGATACACTGTACCCAGAGACACAGCAGGTACACTGTACCCAGACAGAGAGTGGATACACTGTACCCAGAGACACAGCAGGTACACTGTACCCAGACAGAGAGTGGATACACTGTACCCAGAGACACAGCAGGTACACAGTACCCAGACAGAGAGTGGATACACTGTACCCAGACACACAGCAGGTACACTGTACCCAGACAGAGAGTGGATACACTGTACCCAGAGACACAGCAGGTACACAGTACCCAGACAGAGAGTGGATACACTATACCCAGAGACACAGCAGGTACTCTGCACAATCACAGCAGGTACACTCAACACAGGCACACAGCGGGTACACTGCACCGAGACACACAGCGGGTACTCTGCACACAGATACACAGCGGGTACACTGTACCCATACACACAGCAGGTACACTGCACTCAGACACACAGCAGGTACACTGCATTCAGACACACAGTGAGTACACTGCCCTCAGACACACAGCGGGTACAGAACACTCAGACACACAGCGGGTACACTGCACCCAGACACACAGCGGGTACACTGCACTCAGACACACAGTGGGTACACTGCACCCAGACACACAGTGAGTACACTGCCCTCAGACACACAGCGGGTACAGAACACTCAGACACACAGGGTGTGCACAGCACCCAGACACACAGTGGGTACACTGTACGCAGACACACAGCGGGTACACACCACCCAGACACACAGCGGGTACACTGCACCCAGACACACAGCGGGTACACAGCACCAAGACACGTAGCGGGTAGACTGTACCCAGACACACAGCGGGTAGACAGTACTTAGACACACAGCGGGTAGACTGTACGCAGACACACAGCAGGTAGACTGTACGCAAACACAAATTGGGTACACTGTACCCAGACAGAGAGTGGATACACTGTACCCAGACACACAGCGGGGACACTGTACCCAGACAGAGAGTGGATACACTGTACCCAGACACACAGCAGGTACACTGTACCCAGACAGAGAGTGGATACACTGTACCCAGACACACAGCAGGTACACTGTACCCAGACAGAGAGTGGATACACTGTACCCAGACACACAGCAGGTACACTGCACAAAGATACACAGCGGGTACACAGCACTCAGACACACAGTGGGTATACTGCACTGAGACACACAGAGGGTACACTGCACCCAGACACACAGTGGGTACAATGCACACAGATACAGAGCGGGTACACAGCACCCAGACACACAGCTGGTACACAGCACCCAGACACACAGCGGGTACACTGCACTCAGACACACAGCTGGTACACTGCACAAACATGCACAGCGGGTACACAGCGCAAAGATGCACAGCGGGTACACAGCTCCCGGACACACAGCTGGTAGACTACACTCAGACACACAGCGGGTACACTGCACTCAGACTCACAGCGGGTACTCAGCACCCAGACACACAGCAGGTACACAGCACCCAGACACATAGCGGGTACACAGCACCCAGACACACAGCTGGTACACAGCACCCAGACACACAGCGGGTATACAGCACCCAGATACACAGCGGGTACACAGCACCAAGACACACAGTGAGTACACAGCACCAAGACACAAAGCGGGTACACAGCACCCAGACACACAGCGGGTACACAGCACCGAGACACACAGCGAGTACACAGCACCCAGACACACAGCGGGTACACAGCACCCAGACACACAGCGGGTACACAGCACCCAGACACACAGCAGGTACACAGCACCCAGACACACAGTGGGTACATTGCACTCAGACACAGCGCGTGCACACTGCACAAACACACACAGCGGGTACACTGCACTCAGACACACAGCAGGTACACTGCACAACCACGCACAGCGGGTACACTGCACAAACACGCACAGCGGGTACACAGCACCGAGACACACAGCTGGTACACTGCACAAACACGCACAGCGGGTACACTGCACAAACACGCACAGCGGGTACACTGTACCCAGACACATAGCGGGTACACTGCACAAACACTCACAGTAGGTACACTGCACCCAGATACAAAGCGGGTACACAGCACCCAGATACATAACAGGTACACAGCACCCAGACACACAGCGGGTACACTGCACTCAGACATACAACGGGTACACTGCACTCAGACACACATTGGGTACACAGCATCGAGACACACAGCGAGTACACAGCACCCAGACACACAGCGGGTACACAGCACCCAGACACACAGCGGGTACACAGCACCCAGACACACAGCGGGTACACAGCACCCAGACACACAGTGGGTGCACAGCACCCAGCGGGTACACAGCACCCAGACACACAGCGGGTACACTGCACAAACATGCACAGCAGGTACACTGCACAAACACTCACAGGAGGTATACTGCACCCAGATACACAGCGGGTACACAGCACCCAGACACACAGCGGGTACACAGCACCCAGACACACAGTGGGTACACAGCACCCAGACAAAAAGCGGGTACACAGCACCCAGACACACAGCAGGTACACTGTACACAGACACACAGCGGGTACACTGTACCCAAACACACAGCGGGTACATTGCACCCAGATACACAGCGGGTACACTGCACCCAGAAACACAGTGGGTACACTGAACTCAGACATACAGCGGGTACACTGCACTCAGGCACACAGCGGGTACACAGCACCCAGCGTGTACACAGCACCCAGACACACAGCAGGTACACAGCATCCAGACACACAGCGGGTACACTGCACAAACACGCACAGCGGGTACACTGAACAAATACGCACAGCGGGTACACAGCACTGAGACACACAGCTGGTACACTGCACAAACACTCACAGGAGGTATACTGCACCCAGATACACAGCTGGTACACAGCATCCAGACACACAGCGGGTACACTGTACCCAGACAGAGAGTGGATACACTGTACCCAGACACACAGCAGGTACACTGTACCCAGACAGAGAGTGGATAAACTGTACCCAGAGACACAGCAGGTACACTGTACCCAGACAGAGAGTGGATACACTGTACCCAGAGACACAGCAGGTACACTGTACCCAGACAGAGAGTGGATACACTGTACCCAGAGACACAGCAGGTACAATGTACCCAGACTGAGAGTGGATACACTGTACCCAGAGACACAGCAGGTAGACTGTACCCAGACAGAGAGTGGATACACTGTACCCAGAGACACAGCAGGTACACTGTACCCAGACAGAGAGTGGATACACTGTACCCAGAGACACAGCAGGTACACTGTACCCAGACAGAGAGTGGATAGACAGCACCCAGACACAGAGCGGGTACACAGCACCCAGACACACAGCAGGTACACGGCACCAAGACACACAGCGGGTACACAGCACCCAGACACACAGCAGGTACACTGCACAAACACGCACAGCGGGTACACTGCACAAACACGCACAGCGGGTACACAGCACTGAGACACACAGCTGGTACACTGCACAAACACTCACAGGAGGTATACTGCACCCAGATACACAGCTGGTACACAGCATCCAGACACACAGCGGGTACACAGTACCCAGACAGAGAGTGGATACACTGTACCCAGACACACAGCAGGTACACTGTACCCAGACAGAGAGTGGATAAACTGTACCCAGAGACACAGCAGGTACAATGTACCCAGACAGAGAGTGGATACACTGTACCCAGAGACACAGCAGGTACACTGTACCCAGACAGAGAGTGGATACACTGTACCCAGAGACACAGCAGGTACACTGTACCCAGACAGAGAGTGGATACAGAGCACCCAGACACACAGCGGGTACACAGCACCCAGACACACAGCGGGTACACGGCACCAAGACACACAGCGGGTACACAGCACCCAGACACACAGCAGGTACACTGCACAAACACGCACAGCGGGTACACTGCACAAACACGCACAGCGGGTACACAGCACAGAGACACACAGCTGGTACACTGCACAAACAAGCACAGCGGCTACACTGCACAAACACGCACAGCGGGTACACAGCACCGAGACACACAGCTGGTACACTGCACAAACATGCACAGCGGGTACACTGCACAAACACTCACAGGAGGTATACTGCACCCAGATAAACAGCGGGTACACAGCACCCAGACACACAGTGGGTACACAGCACCCAGACACACAGTGGGTACACAGCACCCAGACACACAGCGGGTACACTGTACCCAGAAACACAGCAGGTACACTGTACCCAAACACACAGCGGGTACACTGCACCCAGAAACACAGCGGGTACACTGAACTCAGACATACAGCGGGTACACTGCACTCAGGCACACAGCGGGTACACAGCACCCAGCGGGTACACAGCACCCAGACACACAGCAGGTACACAGCACCCAGACACACAGCGGGTACACTGCACAAACACGCACAGCAGGTACACTGAACAAACACGCACAGCGGCTACACAGCACCGAGACACACAGCTGGTACACTGAACAAACACTCACAGGAGGTATACTGCACCCAGATACACAGCTGGTACACAGCACCCAGACACACAGCGGGTACACTGTACCAAGACAGAGAGTGGATACACTGTACCCAGAGACACAGCAGGTACACTGTACCCAGACAGAGAGTGGATACACTGTACCCAGACACACAGCAGGTACACTGTACCCAGACAGAGAGTGGATACACTGTACCCAGAGACACAGCAGGTACACTGTACCCAGACAGAGAGTGGATACACTGTACACAGAGACACAGGAGGTACACTGTACCCAGACAGAGAGGGGATACACTGTACCCAGAGACACAGCAGGTACAATGTACCCAGACTGAGAGTGGATACACTGTACGCAGAGACACAGCAGGTACACTGTACCCAGACAGAGAGTGGATACACTGTACCCAGAGACACAGCAGGTACACTGTACCCAGACAGAGAGTGGATACACTATACCCAGAGACACAGCAGGCACTCTGCACAATCACAGCAGGTACACTCAACACAGACACACAGCGGGTACACTGCACCGAGACACACAGCGGGTACACTGCACACAGATACACAGCGGGTACACTGTACCCATACACACAGCAGGTACACTGCACTCAGACACACAGCAGGTACACTGCACTCAGACACACAGTGGGTACACTGCACTCAGACACACAGTGAGTACACTGCCCTCAGACACACAGCGGGTACAGAACACTCAGACACACAGCGGGTACACTGCACCCAGACACACAGCGGGTACACTGCACTCAGACACACAGTGGGTACACTGCACCCAGACACACAGTGAGAACACTGCCCTCAGACACACAGCGGGTACAGAACACTTAGACACACAGGGTGTGCACAGCACCCAGACACACAGCGGGTACACACCACCCAGACACACAGCGGGTACACTGCACCCAGACACACAGCGGGTACACAGCACCAAGACACGTAGCGGGTAGACTGTACCCAGACACACAGCGGGTAGACAGTACTTAGACACACAGCGGGTAGACTGTACGCAGACACACAGCAGGTAGACTGTACGCAAACACAAATTGGGTACACTGTACCCAGACAGAGAGTGGATACACTGTACCCAGACACAGAGCGGGGAAACTGTACCCAGACAGAGAGTGGATACACTGTACCCAGACACACAGCAGGTACACTGTACCCAGACAGAGAGTGGATACACTGTACCCAGACACACAGCAGGTACACTGTACCCAGACAGAGAGTGGATACACTGTACCCAGACACACAGCAGGTACACTGCACAAAGATACACAGCGGGTACACTGCACCCAGACACACAGTGGGTACAATGCACACAGATACAGAGCGGGTACACAGCACCCAGACACACAGCTGGTACACAGCACCCAGACACACAGCGGGTACACTGCACTCAGACACACAGCTGGTACACTGCACAAACATGCACAGCGGGTACACAGCGCAAAGATGCACAGCGGGTACACAGCTCCCGGACACACAGCTGGTAGACTACACTCAGACACACAGCGGGTACACTGCACTCAGACTCACAGCGGGTACTCAGCACCCAGACACACAGCAGGTACACAGCACCCAGACACATAGCGGGTACACAGCACCCAGACACACAGCTGGTACACAGCACCCAGACACACAGCGGGTATACAGCACCCAGACACACAGCGGGTACACAGCACCAAGACACACAGTGAGTACACAGCACCAAGACACAAAGCGGGTACACAGCACCCAGACACACAGCGGGTACACAGCACCGAGACACACAGCGAGTACACAGCACCGAGACATACAGCGGGTACACAGCACCCAGACACACAGCGGGTACACAGCACCCAGACACACAGCAGGTACACAGCACCCAGACACACAGTGGGTACATTGCACTCAGACACAGAGCGTGCACACTGCACAAACACACACAGCGGGTACACTGCACTCAGACACACAGCAGGTACACTGCACAAACACGCACAGCGGGTACACTGCACAAACACGCACAGCGGGTACACAGCACCGAGACACACAGCTGGTACACTGCACAAACACGCACAGCGGGTACACTGCACAAACACGCACAGCGGGTACACTGTACCCAGACACATAGCGGGTACACTGCACAAACACTCACAGTAGGTACACTGCACCCAGATACAAAGCGGGTACACAGCACCCAGATACATAACAGGTACACATCACCCAGACACACAGCGGGTACACTGCACTCAGACATACAACGGGTACACTGCACTCAGACACACATTGGGTACACAGCATCGAGACACACAGCGAGTACACAGCACCCAGACACACAGCGGGTACACAGCACCCAGACACACAGCGGGTACACAGCACCCGGACACACAGCGGGTACACAGCACCCAGACACACAGTGGGTGCACAGCACCCAGCGGGTACACAGCACCCAGACACACAGCGGGTACACTGCACAAGCATGCACAGCAGGTACACTGCACAAACACTCACAGGAGGTTTACTGCACCCAGATACACAGCGGGTACACAGCACCCAGACACACAGCGGGTACACAGCACCCAGACACACAGTGGGTACACAGCACCCAGACAAACAGCGGGTACACAGCACCCAGACACACAGCAGGTACACTGTACACAGACACACAGCGGGTACACTGTACCCAAACACACAGCGGGTACATTGCACCCAGATACACAGCGGGTACACTGCACCCAGAAACACAGTGGGTACACTGAACTCAGACATACAGCGGGTACACTGCACTCAGGCACACAGCGGGTACACAGCACCCAGCGTGTACACAGCACCCAGACACACAGCAGGTACACAGCATCAAGACACACAGCGGGTACACTGCACAAACACGCACAGCGGGTACACTGAACAAGCACGCACAGCGGGTACACAGCACTGAGACACACAGCTGGTACACTGCACAAACACTCACAGGAGGTATACTGCACCCAGATACACAGCTGGTACACAGCATCCAGACACACAGCGGGTACACTGTACCCAGACAGAGAGTGGATACACTGTACCCAGACACACAGCAGGTACACTGTACCCAGACAGAGAGTGGATACACTGTACCCAGAGACACAGCAGGTACACTGTACCCAGACAGAGAGTGGATACACTGTACCCAGAGACACAGCAGGTACTCTGCACAATCACAGCAGGTACACTCAACACAGACACACAGCGGGTACACTGCACCGAGACACACAGCGGGTACACTGCACACAGATACACAGCGGGTACACTGTACCCAGACACACAGCAGGTACACTGCACTCAGACACACAGTGAGTACACTGCCCTCAGACACACAGCGGGTACAGAACACTCAGACACACAGCGGGTACACTGCACCCAGACACACAGCAGGTACACTGCACTCAGACACACAGTGGGTACACTGCACCCAGACACACAGCGGGTACAGAACACTCAGACACACAGCCTGTGCACAGCACCCAGACACACAGCGGGTACACTGTACCCAGACACACAGCGGGTACACAGCACCCAGACACACAGCGGGTACACTGCACCCAGACACACAGCAGGTACACAGCACCCAGACACGCAGCGGGTAGACTGTACCCAGACACACAGCGGGTAGACTGTACTTAGACACATAGCGGGAAAACTGTACGCAGACACACAGCGGGTAGACTGTACGCAAACACAAATTGGGTACACTGTACCCAGACAGAGAGTGGATACACTCTACCCAGACACACAGCGGGTACACAGCACCCAGACATACAGCTGGTACACAGCACCCAGACATACAGCAGGTACACAGCACCCAGACACACACCGTGAACACAGCACTGAGACACACAGCGAGTAATCAGCACCCAGACACACAACGGGTACACAGCACCCAGAAACAAAGCACCCAGACACACAGAGTGTACACAGCACCGAGACACACAGCGAGTACACAGCACCCAGACACAGCGGGTACACAGCACCAAGACACACAGCGGGTACACAGCACCCAGACACACAGCGGGTACACATCACTGAGACACACAGCGGGTACACAGCACCCAGACACACAGCAGGTACACAGCACCCAGACACACAGCGGGTACACAGCACCCAGACACACAGTGAGTATGCAGCACCCAGACACACAGCGGGTACACAGCACCCAGACACAGCGGGTACACAGCACCAAGACACACAGCGGGTACACAGCACCCAGACACACAGCGGGTACACATCACTGAGACACACAGCGGGTACACAGCACCCAGACACACAGCAGGTACACAGCACCCAGACACACAGCGGGTACACAGCACCCAGACACACAGTGAGTACGCAGCACCCAGACGCACAGCGGGTACACTGCACAAACACGCACAGCGGGTACACTGCACAAACACGCACAGCAGGTACACTGCACCCAGACACATAGCGGGTACACTGCACCCAGACACACAGCGGGTACACAGCATCGAGACACACAGTGAGTACACAGCACCCAGACACACAGCGGGTACACAGCACCCAAACACACATCAGGTACACAGCACCCAGACACACAGCGGGTACACAAAACCCACACAGCGGGTACACAGCACCCAAACACACAGTGGGTACACAGCACCCAGCGGGTACACAGCACCCAGACTCACAGCAGGTACACAGCACCCAGACACACAGCGGGTACACTGCACAAACACACACAGCGGGTACACAGCACCGAGACACACAGCTGGTGCACTGCACAAACACTCACAGGAGGTATACTGCACACAGATACACAGCTGGTACACAGCACACAGACACAGACACACAGCGGGTACACTGTACCCAGACACACAGCGGGTACACTGTACCCAGACACACAGTGGATACACTGTACCCAGACACACAGCAGGTACACTGTACCCAGACAGAGAGTGGATACACTGTACCCAGAGACACAGCAGGTACACTGTACCCAGACAGAGAATGGATACACTGTACCCAGACACACAGCAGGTACACTGTACCCAGACAGAGAGTGGATACACTGTACCCAGAGACACAACAGGTACACTGTACCCAGACAGAGAGTGGATACACTGTACCCAGACACACAGCAGGTACACTGTACCCAGACACACAGTGGGTACACTGTACCCAGACAGATAGTGGATACACTGTACCCAGACACACAGCGGGTACACTGTACCCAGACAGATAGTGGATACACTGTACCCAGACACACAGCAGGTACACTGTACCCAGAGACACAGCAGGTACACTGTACCCAGACACACAGCGGGTACACTGCACACAGATACACAGCGGGTACACTGTACCCAGACACACAGCAGGTACACTGCACTCAGACACACAGTGAGTACACTGCCCTCAGACACACAGCGGGTACAGAACACTCAGACACACAGCGGGTACACTGCACCCAGACACACAGCAGGTACACTGCACTCAGACACACAGTGGGTACACTGCACCCAGACACACAGCGGGTACAGAACACTCAGACACACAGCCTGTGCACAGCACCCAGACACACAGCGGGTACACTGTACCCAGACACACAGCGGGTACACAGCACCCAGACACACAGCGGGTACACTGCACCCAGACACACAGCAGGTACACAGCACCCAGACACGCAGCGGGTAGACTGTACCCAGACACACAGCGGGTAGACTGTACTTAGACACATAGCGGGAAAACTGTACGCAGACACACAGCGGGTAGACTGTACGCAAACACAAATTGGGTACACTGTACCCAGACAGAGAGTGGATACACTCTACCCAGACACACAGCGGGTACACAGCACCCAGACATACAGCTGGTACACAGCACCCAGACATACAGCAGGTACACAGCACCCAGACACACACCGTGAACACAGCACTGAGACACACAGCGAGTAATCAGCACCCAGACACACAACGGGTACACAGCACCCAGAAACAAAGCACCCAGACACACAGAGTGTACACAGCACCGAGACACACAGCGAGTACACAGCACCCAGACACAGCGGGTACACAGCACCAAGACACACAGCGGGTACACAGCACCCAGACACACAGCGGGTACACATCACTGAGACACACAGCGGGTACACAGCACCCAGACACACAGCAGGTACACAGCACCCAGACACACAGCGGGTACACAGCACCCAGACACACAGTGAGTATGCAGCACCCAGACACACAGCGGGTACACAGCACCCAGACACAGCGGGTACACAGCACCAAGACACACAGCGGGTACACAGCACCCAGACACACAGCGGGTACACATCACTGAGACACACAGCGGGTACACAGCACCCAGACACACAGCAGGTACACAGCACCCAGACACACAGCGGGTACACAGCACCCAGACACACAGTGAGTACGCAGCACCCAGACGCACAGCGGGTACACTGCACAAACACGCACAGCGGGTACACTGCACAAACACGCACAGCAGGTACACTGCACCCAGACACATAGCGGGTACACTGCACCCAGACACACAGCGGGTACACAGCATCGAGACACACAGTGAGTACACAGCACCCAGACACACAGCGGGTACACAGCACCCAAACACACATCAGGTACACAGCACCCAGACACGCAGCGGGTAGACTGTACCCAGACACACAGCGGGTAGACTGTACTTAGACACATAGCGGGAAAACTGTACGCAGACACACAGCGGGTAGACTGTACGCAAACACAAATTGGGTACACTGTACCCAGACAGAGAGTGGATACACTCTACCCAGACACACAGCGGGTACACAGCACCCAGACATACAGCTGGTACACAGCACCCAGACATACAGCAGGTACACAGCACCCAGACACACACCGTGAACACAGCACTGAGACACACAGCGAGTAATCAGCACCCAGACACACAACGGGTACACATCACCCAGAAACAAAGCACCCAGACACACAGAGTGTACACAGCACCGAGACACACAGCGAGTACACAGCACCCAGACACAGCGGGTACACAGCACCAAGACACACAGCGGGTACACAGCACCCAGACACACAGCGGGTACACATCACTGAGACACACAGCGGGTACACAGCACCCAGACACACAGCAGGTACACAGCACCCAGACACACAGCGGGTACACAGCACCCAGACACACAGTGAGTATGCAGCACCCAGACACACAGCGGGTACACAGCACCCAGACACAGCGGGTACACAGCACCAAGACACACAGCGGGTACACAGCACCCAGACACACAGCGGGTACACATCACTGAGACACACAGCGGGTACACAGCACCCAGACACACAGCAGGTACACAGCACCCAGACACACAGCGGGTACACAGCACCCAGACACACAGTGAGTACGCAGCACCCAGACGCACAGCGGGTACACTGCACAAACACGCACAGCGGGTACACTGCACAAACACGCACAGCAGGTACACTGCACCCAGACACATAGCGGGTACACTGCACCCAGACACACAGCGGGTACACAGCATCGAGACACACAGTGAGTACACAGCACCCAGACACACAGCGGGTACACAGCACCCAAACACACATCAGGTACACAGCACCCAGACACACAGCGGGTACACAAAACCCACACAGCGGGTACACAGCACCCAAACACACAGTGGGTACACAGCACCCAGCGGGTACACAGCACCCAGACTCACAGCAGGTACACAGCACCCAGACACACAGCGGGTACACTGCACAAACACACACAGCGGGTACACAGCACCGAGACACACAGCTGGTGCACTGCACAAACACTCACAGGAGGTATACTGCACACAGATACACAGCTGGTACACAGCACACAGACACAGACACACAGCGGGTACACTGTACCCAGACACACAGCGGGTACACTGTACCCAGACACACAGTGGATACACTGTACCCAGACACACAGCAGGTACACTGTACCCAGACAGAGAGTGGATACACTGTACCCAGAGACACAGCAGGTACACTGTACCCAGACAGAGAATGGATACACTGTACCCAGACACACAGCAGGTACACTGTACCCAGACAGAGAGTGGATACACTGTACCCAGAGACACAACAGGTACACTGTACCCAGACAGAGAGTGGATACACTGTACCCAGACACACAGCAGGTACACTGTACCCAGACACACAGTGGGTACACTGTACCCAGACAGATAGTGGATACACTGTACCCAGACACACAGCGGGTACACTGTACCCAGACAGATAGTGGATACACTGTACCCAGACACACAGCAGGTACACTGTACCCAGAGACACAGCAGGTACACTGTACCCAGACACACAGCGGGTACACTGTAACCAGACACACAGCGGGTACACTGTACCCAGACACACAGCAGGTACACTGTACCCAGACAGATAGTGGATACACTGTACCCAGAGACACAGCAGGTACACTCTACCCAGAGACACAGCAGGTACACTGTACCCAGGCACACAGTGGGTACACTGTACCCAGGCACACAGCAGGTACACTGTACCAAGACACACAGCAGGTACACTGTACCCAGACACACAACAGGTACACTGTACCCAGACAGAGAGTGGATACACTGTACCCAGAGACACAGCAGGTACACGGTACCCAGACGGAGAGTGGATACACTGTACCCAGAGAAACAGCAGGTACTCTGCACAATCACAGCAGGTACACTCAACACAGACACACAGCGGGTACACTGTACCCAGACAGATAGTGGATACACTGTACCCAGACACACAGATTGTACACTGTACCCATACACACAGCAGGTACACTGCACACAGGTTAACAGTGGGTACACTGCACTCAGACACACAGCGTGTACACTGTACCCATACACACAGCGTGTACACTGTACCCATACACACAGCAGGTACACTGTACTCAGAAACACAGCGTGTACACTATACCCATACACACAGCAGGTACACTGCACTCAGACACACAGCGTGTACACTGTACCCATACACACAGCAGGTACACTGCACTCAGACACACAGCGGGTACACTGCACTCAGACACATAGCAGGTACACTGCACTCAGACACACAGCGGATACACAGCACCCAGACACACAACGGGTACACAGCACCCAGACACATAGCGGGTACACAGCACCCAGACACACAACGGGTACACAGCACCCAGACACACAGCGGGTACACTGCCCTCAGACACACAGCGGGTACAGAACACTCAGACACACAGCGGGTACACTGCACCCAGACACACAGCGGATACACTGTACGCAGACACACAGCGGGTAAACACCACCCAGACACACAGCGGGTACACAGCACCCAGACAAACAGTGGGTACACAGCGCCCAGACATACAGCGGGAACACAGCACCCAGACACACAGCGGGTACACAGCACCCAGACACACAGCGGGTACACAGCACCCAGACACACAGCGGGTACACTGCACAAACACGCACAGTGGGTACACAGCACCCAGACACACAGCGGGTACACTGCACAAACACGCACAGTAGGTACACTGTTCCCAGATACACAGCGGGTACACAGCACCCAGACACACAGCGGGTACACAGCACCCAGACACACAGCGGGTACACAGCACCCAGACACACAGCGGGTACACAGCACCCAGACACACAGTGGGTACACAGCACCTAGACACACAGCGGGTACACAGCACCCAGACACACAGTGGGTACACAGCACCCAGACACACAGTGGGTACACAGCACCCAGACACACAGCGGGTACACAGCACCCAGACACACAGTGGGTAAAAAGCACCCAGACACACAGTGGGTACACTGTACCCAGACACACAGTGGGTACACCATTCCCAGACATACAGTGGGTACACCGTCCCATACACACAGCGGATACACTGTACCCAACCACACAGCGGATACACTGTACCCAGACACACAGCGGATTGACTGTACCCAGACACACAGCAGGTACTGTACCCAACACACAGCGGATACACTGTACCCAGACACACAGCGGATACACTGTACCCAGCCACACAGCAGGTACTGTACCCAACACACAGCGGATACACTGTACCCAGACACACAGCGGATTGACTGTACCCAGACACACAGCAGGTACTGTACCCAGACACACAGCGGATACACTGTACCCAGGCACACAGCAGGTACTGTACCCAGATACACAGCTGGTACACTGTACCCAGACACACAGCAGGTACTGTACCCAGATACACAGCTGGTACACTGTACCCAGACACACAGCGGGCACACTGTACCCAGACACACAGCGGGCACACTGTACCCAGACAGAGAGGGGATACACTGTACCCAGACACACAGCAGGTACACTGCACTCAGAAACACAGCGGGTACACAGCACCCAGACACACAGCGGGTACACAGCACCCAGACACACAGTGGGTACACAGCACCCAGAAACACAGCGGATACACAGCACCCAGACACACAGCGGGTACACAGCACCCAGACACACAGTGGGTACACAGCACCCAGACACACAGCGGGTACACAGCACCCAGACACACAGCGGGTACACAGCACCCAGACACACAGTGGGTACACAGCACCCAGACACACAGCGGGTACACAGCACCCAGACACACAGCGGGTACACAGCACCCAGACACACAGTGGGTACACTGTACCCAGACACACAGTGGGTGCACCATTCCCAGACATACAGTGGGTACACCGTCCCATACACACAGCGGATACACTGTACCCAGACACACAGCAGGTACTGTACCCAGACACACAGCGGATTGACTGTACCCAGACACACAGCAGGTACTGTACCCAGACACACAGCGGATACACTGTACCCAGACACACAGCAGGTACTGTACCCAGACACACAGCGGATACACTGTACCCAGACACACAGCAGGTACTGTACCCAGACACACAGCGGATACACTGTACCCAGACACACAGCAGGTACTGTACCCAGACACACAGCGGATAGACTGTACCCAGACACACAGCAGGTACTGTACCCAGACACACAGCGGATACACTGTACCCAGACACACAGCAGGTACTGTACCCAGATACACAGCTGGTACACTGTACCCAGACACACAGCAGGTACTGTACCCAGACACACAGCTGGTACACTGTACCCAGACACACAGCGGGCACACTGTACCCAGACAGAGAGGGGATACACTGTACCCAGACACACAGCAGGTACACTGCACTCAGATACACAGCGGGTACACAGCACCCAGACACACAGTGGGTACACAGCACCCAGACACACAGCGGGTACACAGCACCCAGACACACAGTGGGTAAAAAGCACCCAGACACACAGCAGGTACACAGCACCCAGACACGCAGCGGGTAGACTGTACCCAGACACACAGCGGGTAGACTGTACTTAGACACATAGCGGGAAAACTGTACGCAGACACACAGCGGGTAGACTGTACGCAAACACAAATTGGGTACACTGTACCCAGACAGAGAGTGGATACACTCTACCCAGACACACAGCGGGTACACAGCACCCAGACATACAGCTGGTACACAGCACCCAGACATACAGCAGGTACACAGCACCCAGACACACACCGTGAACACAGCACTGAGACACACAGCGAGTAATCAGCACCCAGACACACAACGGGTACACAGCACCCAGACACACAACGGGTACACAGCACCCAGAAACAAAGCACCCAGACACACAGAGTGTACACAGCACCGAGACACACAGCGAGTACACAGCACCCAGACACAGCGGGTACACAGCACCAAGACACACAGCGGGTACACAGCACCCAGACACACAGCGGGTACACATCACTGAGACACACAGCGGGTACACAGCACCCAGACACACAGCGGGTACACAGCACCCAGACACACAGTGGGTACGCAGCACCCAGACACACAGCGGGTACACAGCACCCAGACACACAGTGAGTACACAGCACCCAGACACACAGCAGGTACACTGCACCCAGACACACAGCGGGTACACTGCACAAACACTCTCAGCGGGTACACTGCACAAACACGCACAGCGGGTACACTGCACAAACACTCTCAGCGGGTACACTGCACAAAGACGCACAGCGGGTACACTGCACAAACACGCACAGCAGGTACACTGCACCCAGACACATAGCGGGTACACTGCACAAACACTCACAGTAGGTACACTGCACCCAGATACACAGCGGGTACACTGCACCCAGACACACAGCGGGTACACAGCATCGAGACACACAGTGAGTACACAGCACCCAGACACACAGCGGGTACACAGCACCCAAACACACATCAGGTACACAGCACCCAGACACACAGCGGGTACACAAAACCCACACAGCGGGTACACAGCACCCAAACACACAGTGGGTACACAGCACCCAGCGGGTACACAGCACCCAGACTCACAGCAGGTACACAGCACCCAGACACACAGCGGGTACACTGCACAAACACACACAGCGGGTACACAGCACCGAGACACACAGCTGGTGCACTGCACAAACACTCACAGGAGGTATACTGCACACAGATACACAGCTGGTACACAGCACACAGACACACAGCGGGTACACTGTACCCAGACACACAGCGGGTACATTGTACCCAGACACACAGTGGATACACTGTACCCAGACACACAGCAGGTACACTGTACCCAGACAGAGAGTGGATACACTGTACCCAGACACACAGCAGGTACACTGTACCCAGACAGAGAGTGGATACACTGTACCCAGAGACACAGCAGGTACACTGTACCCAGACAGAGAGTGGATACACTGTACCCAGACACACAGCAGGTACACGGTACCCAGACACACAGTGGGTACACTGTACCCAGACAGATAGTGGATACACTGTACCCAGACACACAGCGGGTACACTGTACCCAGACAGATAGTGGATACACTGTACCCAGACACACAGCAGGTACACTGTACCCAGAGACACAGCAGGTACACTGTACCCAGACACACAGTGGGTACACTGTACCCAGACACACAGTGGGTACACTGTACCCAGACACACAGCAGGTACACTGTACCCAGACAGATAGTGGATACACTGTACCCAGAGACACAGCAGGTACACTCTACCCAGAGACACAGCAGGTACACTGTGCCCAGACACACAGTGGGTACACTGTACCCAGGCACACAGCAGGTACACTGTACCAAGACACACAGCAGGTACACTGTACCCAGACACACAACAGGTACACTGTACCCAGACAGAGAGTGGATACACTGTACCCAGAGACACAGCAGGTACACTGTACCCAGACAGAGAGTGGATACACTGTACCCAGACACACAGCAGGTACACTGTACCCAGACAGAGAGTGGATACACTGTACCCAGAGAAACAGCAGGTACTCTGCACAATCACAGCAGGTACACTCAACACAGACACACAGCGGGTACACTGTACCCAGACAGATAGTGGATACACTGTACCCAGACACACAGATTGTACACTGTACCCATACACACAGCAGGTACACTGCACACAGATAAACAGTGGGTACACTGCACTCAGACACACAGCGTGTACACTGTACCCATACACACAGCGTGTACACTGTACCCATACACACAGCAGGTACACTGTACTCAGAAACACAGCGTGTACACTATACCCATACACACAGCAGGTACACTGCACTCAGACACACAGCGTGTACACTGTACCCATACACACAGCAGGTACACTGCACTCAGACACACAACGGGTACACTGCACTCAGACACATAGCAGGTACACTGCACTCAGACACACAGCGGATACACAGCACCCAGACACACAACGGGTACACAGCACCCAGACACATAGCGGGTACACAGCACCCAGACACACAGCGGTTACACAGCACCCAGACACACAGCGGGTACACTGCCCTCAGACACACAGCGGGTACAGAACACTCAGACACACAGCGGGTACACTGCACCCAGACACACAGCGGGTACACTGTACGCAGACACACAGCGGGTAAACACCACCCAGACACACAGCGGGTACACAGCACCCAGACACACGGCGGGTACACAGCACCCAGACACACAGCGGGTACACAACACCCAGACACACAGCAGGTACACTGTACCTAGACACACAGCGGGTAGACTGTACGCAGACACACAGCAGGTACACTGTACCCAGACAGAGAGTGGATACACTGTACCCAGAGACACAGCAGGTACATTGCACCCAGACAGTAGGTACACTGCACAAACACTCACAGCAGGTACACTCAACACAGACACACAGCGAATATACAGCACCCAGACACACAGCGAGTACACAGCACCCAGACAAACAGTGGGTACACAGCGCCCAGACATACAGCGGGAACACAGCACCCAGACACACAGCGGGTACACAGCACCCAGACACACAGTGGGTACACAGCACCCAGACACACAGCGGGTACACTGCACAAACACGCACAGTGGGTACACAGCACCCAGACACACAGCGGGTACACTGCACAAACACGCACAGTAGGTACACTGTTCCCAGATACACAGCGGGTACACAGCACCCAGACACACAGCGGGTACACAGCACCCAGACACACAGCGGGTACACAGCACCCAGACACACAGCGGGTACACAGCACCCAGACACAGAGTGGGTACACAGCACCCAGACACACAGCGGGTACACAGCACCCAGACACACAGTGGGTACACAGCACCCAGACACACAGTGGGTACACAGCACCCAGACACACAGCGGGTACACAGCACCCAGACACACAGTGGGTAAAAAGCACCCAGACACACAGTGGGTACACTGTACCCAGACACACAGTGGGTACACCATTCCCAGACATACAGTGGGTACACCGTCCCATACACACAGCGGATACACTGTACCCAACCAAACAGCGGATACACTGTACCCAGACACACAGCAGATTGACTGTACCCAGACACACAGCAGGTACTGTACCCAACACACAGCGGATACACTGTACCCAGACACAGAGCGGATACACTGTACCCAGACACACAGCGGATTGACTGTACCCAGACACACAGCAGGTACTGTACCCAGACACACAGCAGATACACTTTACCCAGGCACACAGCAGGTACTGTACCCAGATACACAGCTGGTACACTGTACCCAGACACACAGCGGGCACACTGTACCCAGACAGAGAGGGGATACACTGTACCCAGACACACAGCAGGTACACTGCACTCAGATACACAGCGGGTACACAGCACCCAGACACACAGTGGGTACACAGCACCCAGACACACAGCGGGTACACAGAACCCAGAAACACAGCGGGTACACAGCACCCAGACACACAGTGGGTACACAGCACCCAGACACACAGCAGGTACACAGCACCCAGACACACAGTGGGTACACAGCACCCAGACACACAGCGGGTACACAGCACCCAGACACACAGTGGGTACACAGCACCCAGACACACAGCGGGTACACAGCACCCAGACACACAGCGGGTACACAGCACCCAGACACACAGTGGGTACACTGTACCCAGACACACAGTGGGTACACCATTCCCAGACATACAGTGGGTACACCGTCCCATACACACAGCGGATACACTGTACCCAGACACACAGCAGGTACTGTACCCAGACACACAGCGGATACACTGTACCCAGACACACAGCAGGTACTGTACCCAGACACACAGCGGATACACTGTACCCAGACACACAGCAGGTACTGTACCCAGACACACAGCGGATACACTGTACCCAGACACACAGCAGGTACTGTACCCAGACACACAGCGGATAGACTGTACCCAGACACACAGCAGGTACTGTACCCAGACACACAGCGGATACACTGTACCCAGACACACAGCAGGTACTGTACCCAGATACACAGCTGGTACACTGTACCCAGACACACAGCAGGTACTGTACCCAGACACACAGCTGGTACACTGTACCCAGACACACAGCGGGCACACTGTACCCAGACAGAGAGGGGATACACTGTACCCAGACACACAGCAGGTACACTGCACTCAGATACACAGCGGGTACACAGCACCCAGACACACAGTGGGTACACAGCACCCAGACACACAGCGGGTACACAGCACCCAGACACACAGTGGGTAAAAAGCACCCAGACGCACAGCAGGTACACAGCACCCAGACACGCAGCGGGTAGACTGTACCCAGACACACAGCGGGTAGACTGTACTTAGACACATAGCGGGAAAACTGTACGCAGACACACAGCGGGTAGACTGTACGCAAACACAAATTGGGTACACTGTACCCAGACAGAGAGTGGATACACTCTACCCAGACACACAGCGGGTACACAGCACCCAGACATACAGCTGGTACACAGCACCCAGACATACAGCAGGTACACAGCACCCAGACACACACCGTGAACACAGCACTGAGACACACAGCGAGTAATCAGCACCCAGACACACAACGGGTACACAGCACCCAGAAACAATGCACCCAGACACACAGAGTGTACACAGCACCGAGACACACAGCGAGTACACAGCACCCAGACACAGCGGGTACACAGCACCAAGACACACAGCGGGTACACAGCACCCAGACACACAGCGGGTACACATCACTGAGACACACAGCGGGTACACAGCACCCAGACACACAGCAGGTACACAGCACCCAGACACACAGCGGGTACACAGCACCCAGACACACAGTGGGTACGCAGCACCCAGACACACAGCGGGTACACAGCACCCAGACACACAGTGAGTACACAGCACCCAGACACACAGCAGGTACACTGCACCCAGACACACAGCGGGTACACTGCACAAACACTCTCAGCGGGTACACTGCACAAACACGCACAGCGGGTACACTGCACAAACACTCTCAGCGGGTACACTGCACAAAGACGCACAGCGGGTACACTGCACAAACACGCACAGCGGGTACACTGCACAAACACGCACAGCAGGTACACTGCACCCAGACACATAGCGGGTACACTGCACAAACACTCACAGTAGGTACACTGCACCCAGATACACTGCGGGTACACTGCACCCAGACACACAGCGGGTACACAGCATCGAGACACACAGTGAGTACACAGCACCCAGACACACAGCGGGTACACAGCACCCAAACACACATCAGGTACACAGCACCCAGATACACAGCGGGTACACAAAACCCACACAACGGGTACACAGCACCCAAACACACAGTGGGTACACAGCACCCAGCGGGTACACAGCACCCAGACTCACAGCAGGTACACAGCACCCAGACACACAGCGGGTACACTGCACAAACACACACAGCGGGTACACAGCACCGAGACACACAGCTGGTGCACTGCACAAACACTCACAGGAGGTATACTGCACCCAGATACACAGCTGGTACACAGCACACAGACACACAGCGGGTACACTGTACCCAGACACACAGCAGGTACATTGTACCCAGACACACAGTGGATACACTGTACCCAGACACACAGCAGGTACACAGTACCCAGACAGAGAGTGGATACACTGTACCCAGACACACAGCAGGTACACTGTACCCAGACAGAGAATGGATACACTGTACCCAGACACACAGCAGGTACACTGTACCCAGACAGAGAGTGGATACACTGTACCCAGAGACACAGCAGGTACACTGTACCCAGACAGAGAGTGGATACACTGTACCCAGACACACAGCAGGTACACTGCACTCAGAAACACAGCGGGTACACAGCACCCAGACACACAGCGGGTACACAGCACCCAGACACACAGTGGGTACACAGCACCCAGACACACAGTGGATACACAGCACCCAGACACACAGCGGGTACACAGCACCCAGACACTCAGTGGGTAAAAAGCACCCAGACACACAGTGGGTACACTGTACCCAGACACACAGTGGGTACACCATTCCCAGACATACAGTGGGTACACCGTCCCATACACACAGCGGATACACTGTACCCAACCAAACAGCGGATACACTGTACCCAGACACACAGCAGATTGACTGTACCCAGACACACAGCAGGTACTGTACCCAACACACAGCGGATACACTGTACCCAGACACAGAGCGGATACACTGTACCCAGACACACAGCGGATTGACTGTACCCAGACACACAGCAGGTACTGTACCCAGACACACAGCAGATACACTTTACCCAGGCACACAGCAGGTACTGTACCCAGATACACAGCTGGTACACTGTACCCAGACACACAGCGGGCACACTGTACCCAGACAGAGAGGGGATACACTGTACCCAGACACACAGCAGGTACACTGCACTCAGATACACAGCGGGTACACAGCACCCAGACACACAGTGGGTACACAGCACCCAGACACACAGCGGGTACACAGAACCCAGAAACACAGCGGGTACACAGCACCCAGACACACAGTGGGTACACAGCACCCAGACACACAGCAGGTACACAGCACCCAGACACACAGCGGGTACACAGCACCCAGACACACAGCGGGTACACAGCACCCAGACACACAGTGGGTACACAGCACCCAGACACACAGCGGGTACACAGCACCCAGACACACAGCGGGTACACAGCACCCAGACACACAGTGGGTACACTGTACCCAGACACACAGTGGGTACACCATTCCCAGACATACAGTGGGTACACCGTCCCATACACACAGCGGATACACTGTACCCAGACACACAGCAGGTACTGTACCCAGACACACAGCGGATACACTGTACCCAGACACACAGCAGGTACTGTACCCAGACACACAGCGGATACACTGTACCCAGACACACAGCAGGTACTGTACCCAGACACACAGCGGATACACTGTACCCAGACACACAGCAGGTACTGTACCCAGACACACAGCGGATAGACTGTACCCAGACACACAGCAGGTACTGTACCCAGACACACAGCGGATACACTGTACCCAGACACACAGCAGGTACTGTACCCAGATACACAGCTGGTACACTGTACCCAGACACACAGCAGGTACTGTACCCAGACACACAGCTGGTACACTGTACCCAGACACACAGCGGGCACACTGTACCCAGACAGAGAGGGGATACACTGTACCCAGACACACAGCAGGTACACTGCACTCAGATACACAGCGGGTACACAGCACCCAGACACACAGTGGGTACACAGCACCCAGACACACAGCGGGTACACAGCACCCAGACACACAGTGGGTAAAAAGCACCCAGACGCACAGCAGGTACACAGCACCCAGACACGCAGCGGGTAGACTGTACCCAGACACACAGCGGGTAGACTGTACTTAGACACATAGCGGGAAAACTGTACGCAGACACACAGCGGGTAGACTGTACGCAAACACAAATTGGGTACACTGTACCCAGACAGAGAGTGGATACACTCTACCCAGACACACAGCGGGTACACAGCACCCAGACATACAGCTGGTACACAGCACCCAGACATACAGCAGGTACACAGCACCCAGACACACACCGTGAACACAGCACTGAGACACACAGCGAGTAATCAGCACCCAGACACACAACGGGTACACAGCACCCAGAAACAAAGCACCCAGACACACAGAGTGTACACAGCACCGAGACACACAGCGAGTACACAGCACCCAGACACAGCGGGTACACAGCACCAAGACACACAGCGGGTACACAGCACCCAGACACACAGCGGGTACACATCACTGAGACACACAGCGGGTACACAGCACCCAGACACACAGCAGGTACACAGCACCCAGACACACAGCGGGTACACAGCACCCAGACACACAGTGGGTACGCAGCACCCAGACACACAGCGGGTACACAGCACCCAGACACACAGTGAGTACACAGCACCCAGACACACAGCAGGTACACTGCACCCAGACACACAGCGGGTACACTGCACAAACACTCTCAGCGGGTACACTGCACAAACACGCACAGCGGGTACACTGCACAAACACTCTCAGCGGGTACACTGCACAAAGACGCACAGCGGGTACACTGCACAAACACGCACAGCGGGTACACTGCACAAACACGCACAGCAGGTACACTGCACCCAGACACATAGCGGGTACACTGCACAAACACTCACAGTAGGTACACTGCACCCAGATACACTGCGGGTACACTGCACCCAGACACACAGCGGGTACACAGCATCGAGACACACAGTGAGTACACAGCACCCAGACACACAGCGGGTACACAGCACCCAAACACACATCAGGTACACAGCACCCAGATACACAGCGGGTACACAAAACCCACACAACGGGTACACAGCACCCAAACACACAGTGGGTACACAGCACCCAGCGGGTACACAGCACCCAGACTCACAGCAGGTACACAGCACCCAGACACACAGCGGGTACACTGCACAAACACACACAGCGGGTACACAGCACCGAGACACACAGCTGGTGCACTGCACAAACACTCACAGGAGGTATACTGCACCCAGATACACAGCTGGTACACAGCACACAGACACACAGCGGGTACACTGTACCCAGACACACAGCAGGTACATTGTACCCAGACACACAGTGGATACACTGTACCCAGACACACAGCAGGTACACAGTACCCAGACAGAGAGTGGATACACTGTACCCAGACACACAGCAGGTACACTGTACCCAGACAGAGAGTGGATACACTGTACCCAGAGACACAGCAGGTACACTGTACCCAGACAGAGAGTGGATACACTGTACCCAGACACACAGCAGGTACACTGTACCCAGACACACAGTGGGTACACTGTACCCAGACAGATAGTGGATACACTGTACCCAGACACACAGCGGGTACACTGTACCCAGACAGATAGTGGATACACTGTACCCAGACACACAGCAGGTACACTGTACCCAGAGACACAGCAGGTACACTGTACCCAGACACACAGCGGGTACACTGTACCCAGACACACAGCGGGTACACTGTACCCAGACACACAGCAGGTACACTGTACCCAGACAGATAGTGGATACACTGTACCCAGAGACACAGCAGGTACACTCTACCCAGAGACACAGCAGGTACACTGTACCCAGAGACACAGTGGGTACACTGTACCCAGGCACACAGCAGGTACACTGTACCAAGACACACAGCAGGTACACTGTACCCAGACACACAACAGGTACACTGTACCCAGACAGAGAGTGGATACACTGTACCCAGACACACAGCAGGTACACGGTACCCAGACAGAGAGTGGATACACTGTACCCAGACACACAGCAGGTACACGGTACCCAGACAGAGAGTGGATACACTGTACCCAGACACACAGCAGGTACACTGTACCCAGACAGAGAGTGGATACACTGTACCCAGAGAAACAGCAGGTACTCTGCACAATCACAGCAGGTACACTCAACACGGACACACAGCGGGTACACTGTACCCAGACAGATAGTGGATACACTGTACCCAGACACACAGATTGTACACTGTACCCATACACACAACAGGTACACTGCACACAGATAAACAGTGGGTACACTGCACTCAGACACACAGCGTGTACACTGTACCCATACACACAGCGTGTACACTGTACCCATACACACAGCAGGTACACTGCACTCAGACACACAGCGGGTACACTGCACTCAGACACATAGCAGGTACACTGCACTCAGACACACAGCGGATACACAGCACCCAGACACACAACGGGTACACAGCACCCAGACACATAGCGGGTACACAGCACCCAGACACACAGCGGTTACACAGCACCCAGACAGACAGCGGTTACACAGCACCCAGACACACAGCGGGTACACTGCCCTCAGACACACAGCGGGTACAGAACACCCAGACACACAGCGGGTACACTGCACCCAGACACACAGCGGGTACACTGTACGCAGACACACAGCGGGTAAACACCACCCAGACACACAGCGGGTACACAGCACCCAGACACACGGCGGGTACACAGCACCCAGACACACAGCGGGTACACAACACCCAGACACACAGCAGGTACACTGTACCTAGACACACAGCGGGTAGACTGTACGCAGACACACAGCAGGTACACTGTACCCAGACAGAGAGTGGATACACTGTACCCAGAGACACAGCAGGTACATTGCACCCAGACAGTAGGTACACTGCACAAACACTCACAGCAGGTACACTCAACACAGACACACAGCGAATATACAGCACCCAGACACACAGCGAGTACACAGCACCCAGACAAACAGTGGGTACACAGCGCCCAGACATACAGCGGGAACACAGCACCCAGACACACAGCGGGTACACAGCACCCAGACACACAGTGGGTACACAGCACCCAGACACACAGCGGGTACACTGCACAAACACGCACAGTGGGTACACAGCACCCAGACACACAGCGGGTACACTGCACAAACACGCACAGTAGGTACACTGTTCCCAGATACACAGCGGGTACAAAGCACCCAGACACACAGCGGGTACACAGCACCCAGACACACAGCGGGTACACAGCACCCAGACACACAGCGGGTACACAGCACCCAGCCACACAGTGGGTACACAGCACCCAGACACACAGCGGGTACACAGCACCCAGACACACAGTGGGTACACAGCACCCAGACACACAGTGGGTACACAGCACCCAGACACACAGCGGGTACACAGCACCCAGACACACAGTGGGTAAAAAGCACCCAGACACACAGTGGGTACACTGTACCCAGACACACAGTGGGTACACCATTCCCAGACATACAGTGGGTACACCGTCCCATACACACAGCGGATACACTGTACCCAACCACACAGCGGATACACTGTACCCAGACACACAGCGGATTGACTGTACCCAGACACACAGCAGGTACTGTACCCAACACACAGCGGATACACTGTACCCAGACACACAGCGGATACACTGTACCCAGACACACAGCGGATTGACTGTACCCAGACACACAGCAGGTACTGTACCCAGACACACAGCGGATACACTGTACCCAGGCACACAGCAGGTACTGTACCCAGATACACAGCTGGTACACTGTACCCAGACACACAGCAGGTACTGTACCCAGATACACAGCTGGTACACTGTACCCAGACACACAGCGGGCACACTGTACCCAGACAGAGAGGGGATACACTGTACCCAGACACACAGCAGGTACACTGCACTCAGATACACAGCGGGTACACTGTACCCAGACACACAGCGGGTACACAGCACCCAGACACACAGTGGGTACACAGCACCCAGACACACAGCGGGTACACAGCACCCAGAAACACAGTGGGTACACAGCACCCAGACACACAGTGGGTACACAGCACCCAGACACACAGCGGGTACACAGCACCCAGACACACAGCGGGTACACAGCACCCAGACACACAGTGGGTACACAGCACCCAGACACACAGCGGGTACACAGCACCCAGACACACAGCGGGTACACAGCACCCAGACACACAGTGGGTACACTGTACCCAGACACACAGTGGGTACACCATTCCCAGACATACAGTGGGTACACCGTCCCATACACACAGCGGATACACTGTACCCAGACACACAGCAGGTACTGTACCCAGACACACAGCGGATTGACTGTACCCAGACACACAGCAGGTACTGTACCCAGACACACAGCGGATACACTGTACCCAGACATACAGCAGGTACTGTACCCAGATACACAGCTGGTACACTGTACCCAGACACACAGCAGGTACTGTACCCAGATACACAGCTGGTACACTGTACCCAGACACACAGCGGGCACACTGTACCCAGACAGAGAGGGGATACACTGTACCCAGACACACAGCAGGTACACTGCACTCAGATACACAGCGGGTACACAGCACCCAGACACACAGTGGGTATACTGCACTCAGACACACAGTGGGTATACTGCACTCAGACACACAGAGGGTACACTGCACCCAGACACACAGCGGGTACACTGTACCCAGACACAGAGCGGGTAGACTGTACCTAGACACACAGCAGGTAGACTGTACTTAGACACACAGCGGGTAGACTGTACAGAGACACACAGCGGGTAGACTGTACGCAGACACAAAGTGGGTACACTGTACCCAGACAGAGAGTGGATACACTGTACCCAGAGACACAGCAGGTACACTGCACTCAGACAGTATGTACACTGCACAAACACTCACAGCAGGTACACTCAACACAGACACACAGAGAATATACAGCACCCAGACACACAGCGGGTACACAGCACCCAGAAACAGCGGGTACACTGCACTCAGAAACACAGCGGGTACACAGCACCCAGACACACAGCGGGTACACAGCACCCAGACACACAGTGGGTACACAGCACCCAGACACACAGCAGGTACACAGCACCCAGACACACAGTGGGTACACTGTACCCAGACACACAGTGGGTACACCATTCCCAGACATACAGTGGGTACACCGTCCCATACACACAGCGGATACACTGTACCCAGACACACAGCAGGTACTGTACCCAGACACACAGCGGATACACTGTACCCAGACACACAGCAGGTACTGTACCCAGACACACAGCGGATAGACTGTACCCAGACACACAGCAGGTACTGTACCCAGACACACAGCGGATACACTGTACCCAGACACACAGCAGGTACTGTACCCAGACACACAGCGGATACACTGTACCCAGACACACAGCAGGTACTGTACCCAGATACACAGCTGGTACACTGTACCCAGACACACAGCTGGTACACTGTACCCAGACACACAGCAGGTACTGTACCCAGACACACAGCTGGTACACTGTACCCAGACACACAGCGGGCACACTGTACCCAGACAGAGAGGGGATACACTGTACCCAGACACACAGCAGGTACACTGCACTCAGATACACAGCGGGTACACAGCACCCAGACACACAGTGGGTACACAGCACCCAGACACACAGCGGGTACACAGCACCCAGACACACAGTGGGTAAAAAGCACCCAGACACACAGTGGGTACACTGTACCCAGACACACAGTGGGTACACCATTCCCAGACATACAGTGGGTACACCGTCCCATACACACAGCGGATACACTGTACCCAGCCACACAGCAGCTACTGTACCCAACACACAGCGGATACACTGTACCCAGACACACAGCGGATACACTGTACCCAGACACACAGCGGATACACTGTACCCAGACACACAGCAGGTACTGTACCCAGACACACAGCGGATACACTGTACCCAGACACACAGCAGGTACTGTACCCAGATACACAGCTGGTACACTGTACCCAGACACACAGCAGGTACTGTACCCAGATACACAGCTGGTACACTGTACCCAGACACACAGCGGGCACACTGTACCCAGACAGAGAGGGGATACACTGTACCCAGACACACAGCAGGTACACTGCACTCAGATACACAGCGGGTACACAGCACCCAGACACACAGTGGGTACACAGCACCCAGACACACAGCGGGTACACAGCACCCAGACACACAGCGGGTACACAGCACCCAGACACACAGTGGGTACACAGCACCCAGACACACTGCGCGTACACAGCACCCAGACACACAGCGGGTACACAGCACCCAGACACACAGTGGGTACACAGCACCCAGACACACAGCGGGTACACAGCACCCAGACACACAGCGGGTACACAGCACCCAGACACACAGTGGGTACACAGTACCCAGACACACAGCGGGTACACCATTCCCAGACATACAGTGGGTACACCGTCCCATACACACAGCGGATACACTGTACCCAGACACACAGCAGGTACGGTACCCAGACACACAGCGGATACACTGTACCCAGACACACAGCAGGTAATGTACCCAGACACACAGCGGATACACTGTACCCAGACACACAGCAGGTACTGTACCCAGACACACAGCGGATACACTGTACCCAGACACACAGCAGGTACTGTACCCAGATACACAGCTGGTACACTGTACCCAGACACACAGCAGGTACTGTACCCAGACACACAGCGGGCACACTGTACCCAGACAGAGAGGGGATACACTGTACCCAGACACACAGCAGGTACACTGCACTCAGATACACAGCGGGTACACAGCACCCAGACACACAGTGGGTACACAGCACCCCGACACACAGCGGGTACACAGCACCCAGACACACAGTGGGTAAAAAGCACCCAGACACACAGTGGGTACACTGTACCCAGACACACAGTGGGTACACCATTCCCAGACATACAGTGGGTACACCGTCCCATACACACAGCGGATACACTGTACCCAGCCACACAGCAGCTACTGTACCCAACACACAGCGGATACACTGTACCCAGACACACAGCGGATACACTGTACCCAGACACACAGTGGATACACTGTACCCAGACACACAGCAGGTACTGTACCCAGACACACAGCGGATACACTGTACCCAGACACACAGCAGGTACTGTACCCAGATACACAGCTGGTACACTGTACCCAGACACACAGCAGGTACTGTACCCAGATACACAGCTGGTACACTGTACCCAGACACACAGCGGTCACACTGTACCCAGACAGAGAGGGGATACACTGTACCCAGACACACAGCAGGTACACTGCACTCAGATACACAGCGGGTACACAGCACCCAGACACACAGTGGGTACACAGCACCCAGACACACAGCGGGTACACAGCACCCAGACACACAGCGGGTACACAGCACCCAGACACACAGTGGGTACACAGCACCCAGACACACAGCGCGTACACAGCACCCAGACACACAGCGGGTACACAGCACCCAGACACACAGTGGGTACACAGCACCCAGACACACAGCGGGTACACAGCACCCAGACACACAGCGGGTACACAGCACCCAGACACACAGTGGGTACACTGTACCCAGACACACAGCGGGTACACCATTCCCAGACATACAGTGGGTACACCGTCCCATACACACAGCGGATACACTGTACCCAGACACACAGCAGGTACTGTACCCAGACACACAGCGGATTGACTGTACCCAGACACACAGCAGGTACTGTACCCAGACACACAGCGGATACACTGTACCCAGACATACAGCAGGTACTGTACCCAGATACACAGCTGGTACACTGTACCCAGACACACAGCAGGTACTGTACCCAGATACACAGCTGGTACACTGTACCCAGACACACAGCGGGCACACTGTACCCAGACAGAGAGGGGATACACTGTACCCAGACACACAGCAGGTACACTGCACTCAGATACACAGCGGGTACACAGCACCCAGACACACAGTGGGTATACTGCACTCAGACACACAGTGGTTATACTGCACTCAGACACACAGAGGGTACACTGCACCCAGACACACAGCGGGTACACAGCACCCAGACACAGAGCGGGTAGACTGTACCTAGACACACAGCAGGTAGACCGTACTTAGACACAAAGCGGGTAGACTGTACAGAGACACACAGCGGGTAGACTGTACGCAGACAGAGAGTGGATACACTGTACCCAGAGACACAGCAGGTACACTGCACCCAGACAGTAGGTACACTGCACAAACACTCACAGCAGGTACACTCAACACAGACACACAGAGAATATACAGCACCCAGACACACAGCGTGTACACAGCACCCAGACACAGCGGGTACACTGCACTCAGAAACACAGCGGGTACACAGCACCCAGACACACAGCGGGTACACAGCACCCAGACACACAGTGGGTACACAGCACCCAGACACACAGCGGGTACACAGCACCCAGACACACAGTGGGTACACTGTACCCAGACACACAGTGGGCACACCATTCCCAGACATACAGTGGGTACACCGTCCCATACACACAGCGGATACACTGTACCCAGACACACAGCAGGTACTGTACCCAGACACACAGCGGATACAATGTACCCAGACACACAGCAGGTACTGTACCCAGACACACAGCGGATACACTGTACCCAGACACACAGCAGGTACTGTACCCAGACACACAGCGGATAGACTGTACCCAGACACACAGCAGGTACTGTACCCAGACACACAGCGGATACACTGTACCCAGACACACAGCAGGTACTGTACCCAGATACACAGCTGGTACACTGTACCCAGACACACAGCAGGTACTGTACCCAGACACACAGCTGGTACACTGTACCCAGACACACACAGGGCACACTGTACCCAGACAGAGAGGGGATACACTGTACCCAGACACACAGCAGGTACACTGCACTCAGATACACAGCGGGTACGCAGCACCCAGACACACAGTGGGTATACTGCACTCAGACACACAGTGGGTATACTGCACTCAGACACACAGAGGGTACACTGCACCCAGACACACAGCGGTTACACTGTACCCAGACACAGAGCGGGTAGACTGTACCTAGACACACAGCGGGCAGACTGTACTTAGACACACAGCGGGTAGACTGTACGCAGACACAAAGTGGGTACACTGTACCCAGACAGAGAGTGGATACACTGTACCCAGACACACAGCGGGTACACTGTACCCAGACAGAGAGTGGATACACTGTACCCAGAGACACAGCAGGTACACTGCACCCAGACAGTAGGTACACTGCACAAACACTCACAGCAGGTACACTCAACACAGACACACAGAGAATATACAGCACCCAGACACACAGCAGGTACACAGCACCCAAACACACAGCGGGTACACAGCACCCAGACACAGCGGGTACACTGCACTCAGAAACACAGCGGGTACACAACACCCAGACACACAGCGGGTACACAGCACCCAGACACACAGCGGGTACACAGCACCCAGACATAGCAGGTACACTGCACCCAGACACAGCAGGTACACAGCACCCAGACACACAGCAGGTACAGTGCACTAAGACATACAACGGGTACACTGCACTCAGACACACATTGGGTCCACATCATCGAGACACACAGCGAGTACACAGCACCCAGACACACAGCGGGTACACAGCACCCAGACACACAGCGGGTACACAGCACCCAGACACACAGCGGGTACACAGCACCCAGACACACAGTGGGTACTCAGCACCCAGCGGGTACACAGCACCCAGACACACAGCGGGTACACTGCACCCAGACACACAGCGGGTAGACTGCACAAACATGCACAGCGGGTACACTGCACAAACACTCACAGGAGGTATACTGCACCCAGATACACAGCGGGTACACAGCAACCAGACACACAGCGGGTACACAGCACCCAGACACACAGCGGGTACACAGCACCCAGACACACAGCGGGTACACTGTACACAGACACACAGCGGGTACACTGTACCCAAACACACAGCGGGTACACTGCACCCAGATACACAGCGGGTACACTGCACCCAGACACACAGCGGGTACACTGAACTCAGACATACAGCGGGTACACTGCACTCAGACATACAGCGGGTACACTGCACGCAGATACACAGCGGGTACACTGCACCCAGACACACAGCGGGTACACTGAACTCAGACATACAGCGGGTACACTGCACTCAGGCACACAGCGGGTACATTGCATCGAGATACACAGCGAAGACACTGCACCCAGATACACAGCGGGTACACAGCACCCAGACACACAGTGGTTACACAGCACCCAGAAACACAGTGGGTACACAGCACCCAGACACACAGCGGGTACACAGCACCCAAACACACAGTGGGTACACAGCACCCAGAGGGTACACAGCACCCAGACACACAGCAGGTACACAGCACCCAGACACACAGCGGGTACACAGCACCCAGACACACAGCGGGTACACAGCACCCAGACACACAGCGGGTACACAGCACCCAGCGGGTATACAGCACCCAGACACACAGCAGGTACACAGCACCGAGACACACAGCTGGTACACTGCACAAACACTCACAGGAGGTATACTTCACCCAGATACACAGCAGGTACACTGCACTCAGACACACAGCGGGTACACTGCACTCAGACACACAGCAGGTACACTGCAATCAGACACACAGCAGGTACACTGCACTCAGACACACAGCGGGTACACAGCACCCAGACACACAGCGGGTACACAGCACCCAGACACATAGCGGGTACACAGCACCCAGACACACAGCGGTTACACAGCACCCAGACACACAGCGGGTACACAACACCCAGACACACAGCAGGTACACTGTACCTAGACACACAGCGGGTAGACTGTACCTAGACACACAGTGGGTAGACTGTACTTAGACACACAGCATGTAGACTGTACGCAGACACACAGCAGGTACACTGTACCCAGACAGAGAGTGGATACACTGTACCCAGAGACACAGCAGGTACATTGCACCCAGACAGTAGGTACACTGCACAAACACTCACAGCAGGTACACTCAACACAGACACACAGCGAATATACAGCACCCAGACACACAGCGAGTACACAGCACCCAGACAAACAGCGGGTACACAGCACCCAGACACACAGCGGGAACACAGCACCCAGACACACAGCGGGTACACAGCACCCAGACACACAGCGGGTACACTGCACAAACACGCACAGTGGGTACACAGCACCCAGACACACAGCAGGTAGACTGCACAAACATGCACAGTAGGTACACTGTTCCCAGATACACAGCGCGTACACAGCGCCCAGACACACAGCGGGTACACAGCACCCAGACACACAGCGGGTACACAGCTCCCAGACACACAGCGGGTACACAGCACCCAGACACACAGCGGGTAGACTGTACTCAGACACACAGCGGGTATACTGTACCCAGACAGACAGTGTGTACACTGTACCCAGACACACAGTGGGTACACCATTCCCAGACACACAGCAGGTACTGTACCCAGACACACAGCGGATACACTGTACCCAGACACACAGCAGGTACTGTACCCAGACACACAGTGGATACACTGTACCCAGACACACAGCAGGTACTGTACCCAGATACACAGCTGGTACACTGTACCCAGACACACAGCGGATACACTGTACCCAGAAACACAGCAGGTACTGTACCCAGATACACAGCTGGTACATTGTACCCAGACACACAGCAGGTACTGTACCCAGATACACAGCTGGTACACTGTACCCAGACACACAGCGGGCACACTGTACCCAGACACACAGCAGGCACACTGTACCCAGACAGAGAGTGGATGCGCTGTACCCAGACACACAGCGGGTACAGAACACTCAGACACACAGCGGGTACACAGCACCCAGACACACAGTGGGTATACTGCACTCGACACACAGAGGGTACACTGCACCCAGACACACAGCGGGTACACTGTACCCAGACACAGAGCGGGTAGACTGTACCTAGACACACAGCGGGTAGACTGTACTTAGACACACAGCGGGTAGACTGTACAGAGACACACAGCGGGTAGACTGTACGCAGACACAAAGTGGGTACACTGTACCCAGACAGATAGTGGATACACTGTACCCAGACACACAGCGGGTACACTGTACTGAGACAGAGAGTGGATACACTGTACCCAGAGACACAGCAGGTACACTGCACCCAGACAGTAGGTACACTGCACAAACACTCACAGCAGGTACACTCAACACAGACACACAGAGAATATACAGCACCCAGACACACAGCGGGTACACAGCACCCAGACACACAGCGGGTACACAGCACCCAGACACAGCGGGTACACTGCACTCAGAAACACAGCGGGTACACAGCACCCAGACACACAGCGGGTACACAGCACCCAGACACACAGCGGGTACACAGCACCCAGACACACAGCAGGTACACAGCACCCAGACACACAGCGGGTACACAGCACCCAGACACACAGCGGGTACACAGCACCCAGACACACAGCGGGTACACTGCACCCAGACACACAGCAGGTACACTGCACAAACACGCAGAGCGGGTACACTGCACAAACACGCACAGCGGGTACACTGTACCCAGACACATAGCAGGTACACTGCACAAACACTCACAGTAGGTACACTGCACCCAGATACAAAGCGGGAACACAGCACCCAGACACACAGCGGGTACACTGTACCCAAACAGAGAGTGGATACACTGTACCCAGACACACAGCGGGTACACAGCACCCAGACACACAGCGAGTACACAGCACCCAGACACACAGCAGGTACACAGCACCCAGACACACAGCTGGTACACAGCACCCAGACACACAGCTGGTACACAGCACCCAGACACACAGCGGGTACACTGCACCCAGATACACAGCAGGTACACTGCACAAACACGCAGAGCGGGTACACGGCACTAACACGCACAGCGGGTACACTGTACCCAGATACCAAGCGGGAACACAGCACCCAGACACACAGCGGGTACACTGTACCCAAACAGAGAGTGGATACACTGTACCCAGACACACAGCGGGCACCCTGTACCCAGACAGAGAGTGGATACACTGTACCCAGACACACAGCAGGTACACTGTACCCAGACAGAGAGGGGATACACTGTACCCAGAGACACAGCAGGTACATTGCACCCAGACACACAGCAGGTACACTGACCCAGACAGAGAGTGGATACACTGTACCCAGAGACGCAGCAGGTACACTGTACCCAGACAGAGAGTGGATACACTGTACCCAGAGACACAGCAGGTACTCTGCACAATCACAGCAGGTACACTCAACACAGACACACAGCGGGTACACTGCACTGAGACACACAGCGGGTACACTGCACACAGATACACAGCGGGTACACTGTACCCATACACACAGCAGGTACACTGCACTCAGACACACAGCGGGTACAGAACACTCAGACACACAGCGGGTACACTCCACCCAGACACACAGCGGGTACACTGCACTCAGACACACAGCGGGTACACTGCACTCAGACACACAGTGGGTACACTGCACCCAGACACACAGTGAGTACACTGCCCTCAGACACACAGCGGGTACAGAACACTCAGACACACAGCGTGTGCACAGCACCCAGACACACAGCGGGTACAGAACACTCAGACACACAGCGTGTGCACAGCACCCAGACACACAGCGGGTACACTGTAAGCAGAAACACAGCGGATACACACCTCCCAGACAGGCAGCGGGTACACAGCACCCAGACACGCAGCAGGTAGACTGTACCCAGACACACAGCGGGTAGACTGTACTTAGACACACAGCGGGTAGACTGTACGCAGACACACAGCGGGTAGACTGTACGCAAACACAAATTGGGTACACTGTACCCAGACAGAGAGTGGATACACTGTACCCAGACACACAGTGGGGACACCGTACCAAAACCGGAGCGGGGACACTGTACCCAGACCCATAGCGGGGACACTGTACCCAGACACACAGCGGGTACACTGTACCCAGACACATAGCGGGGACACTGTACCCAGACACACAACGGGTACACAGCACCCAGACACACAGCTGGTACACTGCACAAACACGCACAGCGTGTACACAGCACCGAGACACAGAGCGGGTACACTGCAAAAACACTCACAGTAGTTATACTGCACCCAGACACACAGCGGGTACACTGCTCAAACATGCACAGCGGGGACACAGCGCACAGATGCACAGCGGGTACACAGCACCCGGACACACAGCGGGTAGACTGCACTCAGACACACAGCGGGTACACTGCACTCAGACACACAGCGGGTACACTGCACTTAGACACAAAGGGGGTACACAGCAGCGAGACACACAGCGAGTATACAGCACCCAGACACACAGCGGGTACACAGCACCCAGACATACAGCTGGTACACAGCACCCAGACATACATCAGGTACACAGCACTGAGAAACACAGCGAGTAATCAGCACCCAGACACACAGCGGGTACCCAGCACCCACACAGCGGGTACACAGCACCCAAACACACAGTGTGTACACAGCACCCAGCAGGTACACAGCACCCAGACACAGTGCAGGTACACAGCACCCAGACACACAGCGGGTACACTGCACAAACACACACAGCGGATACACTGCACAAACACGCACAGCGGGTACATAGCACCGAGACACACAGCTGGTGCACTGCACAAACACTCACAGGAGGTATACTGCACCCAGATACACAGCTGGTACACAGCACACAGACACACAGCAGGTATACTGTACCCAGACAGAGAGTGGATACACTGTACCCAGAGACACAGCAGGTACTCTGCACAATCACAGCAGGTACACTCAACACAGACACACAGCGGGTACACTGCACTGAGACACACAGCGTGTACACTGCACACCGATACGCAGCGTGTACACTGTACCCATACACACAGCGAGTACACTGCACTCAGACACACAGCGAGTACAGTACACTCAAACACACAGCGGGTACACTGCACCCAGACACACAGCGGGTACACTGTACACAGACACACAGCGGGTTAACACCACCCAGACACACAGCGGGTACACAGCACCCAGACAAACAGCGGGTACACTGTACCCAGACACCCAGCGGGTAGACTGTACCCAGACACACAGCTGGTAAACTGCACAAACACGCACAGCGGGTACACAGCACTGAGACACACAGCGGGTACACAGCACCCACACAGCGGGAACACAGCACCCAAACACACAGTGGGTACACAGCAACCAGCGGGTACACAGCACCCAGACACACAGCAGGTACACAGCACCCAGACACACAGCAGGTACACTGCACAAACACACATAGCGGGTACACAGCACCGAGACACACAGCTGGTGCGCTGCACAAACACTCACAGGAGGTATACTGCACCCAGATACACAGCTGGAACACAGCACTCGGACACACAGCAGGTACACTGTACCCCGACACACAGCGGGTACACTGTACCCAGACACACAGTGGATACACTGTACCCAGACACACAGCAGGTACACTGTACCCAGACAGAGAGTGGATACACTGTACCCAGACACAGAGCAGGTACACTGTACCCAGACACACAGCAGATACACTGTACCCAGACACACAGCAGGTACACGGTACCCAGACACACAGCAGGTACACTGTACCCAGACAGAGAGTGGATACACTGTACCCAGAGACACAGCAGGTACACTGTACCCAGACAGAGAGTGGATACACTGCACCCAGACACACAGCTGGTACACAGCACCCAGACACACAGCGGGTACACTGCACTCAGACACACAGCGGGTACATAGCTCCAAGTCACACAGGGGGTACACAGCACCGAGACACACAGCGGGTACACAGCACCCAGACACACAGCGAGTACACTGCACAAACACGCACAGCGGGTACACAGCACCCAGACACACAGCGGGTACACGGCACCCAGACACACAGCGGGTACACGGCACAAATACGCACAGCGGGTACACTGTACTCAGACACACTGTGGGTACACTGTACCCAGACACACAGCAGGTACACAGAACCCAGACAGACAGCGGGTACACTGCACAAACACTCACAGCATGTACACTGCACATAGATACACAGCGGGTACACAGCACCCAGATACACAGCGGGTACACAGCAACCAGACAAACAGCGGGTACATTGCACTCAGACACACAGCGGGTACACAGCTCCCAGACACACAGTGGGTACACAGCACCCAGACAAACAGCGGGTACACTGTACCCAGACACCCAGCGGGTAGACTGTACCCAGACACACAGCTGGTAAACTGCACAAACACGCACAGCGGGTACACAGCACTGAGAGACACAGCGGGTACACAGCACCCACACAGCGGGAACACAGCAGCCAAACACACAGTGGGTACACAGCAACCAGCGGGTACACAGCACCCAGACACACAGCAGGTACACAGCACCCAGACACACAGCGGGTAAACTGCACAAACACACATAGCGGGTACACAGCACCGAGACACACAGCTGGTGCGCTGCACAAACACTCACAGGAGGTATACTGCACCCAGATACACAGCTGGAACACAGCACCCAGACACACAGCAGGTACACTGTACCCCGACACACAGTGGGTACACCGTACCCAGACACACAGTGGATACACTGTACCCAGACACACAGCAGGTACACTGTACCCAGACAGAGAGTGGATACACTGTACCCAGACACAGAGCAGGTACACTGCACCCAGACACACAGCAGATACACTGTACCCAGACACACAGCAGGTACACGGTACCCAGACACACAGCAGGTACACTGTACCCAGACAGAGAGTGGATACACTGTACACAGAGACACAGCAGGTACACTGTACCCAGACAGAGAGTGGATACACTGTACCCAGAGACACAGCAGGTACACTGTACCCAGACAGAGAGTGGATACACTGCACCTAGACACACAGCTGGTACACAGCACCCAGACACAGAGAGGGTACACTGCACTCAGACACACAGCGGGTACACAGCTCCCAGTCACACAGGGGGTACACAGCACCGAGACACACAGCGGGTACACAGCACCCAGACACACAGCGGGTACACAGCACCCAGACACACAGCGGGTACACAGCTCCCAGTCACACAGGGGGTACACTGCACCGAGACACACAGGGGGTACACAGCACCCAGACACACAGCGGGTACACAGCACCCAGACACACAGCGGGTACACGGCACAAATACGCACAGCGGGTACACTGTACTCAGACACACTGCGGGTACACTGTACCCAGACACACAGCAGGTACACAGAACCCAGACAGACAGCGGGTACACTGCACAAACACTCACAGCATGTACACTGCACACAGATACACAGCGGGTACACAGCACCCAGATACACAGCGGGTACACAGCAACCAGACAAACAGCAGGTACATTGCAATCAGACACACAGCAGGTACACAGCTCCCAGACACACAGTGGGTACACAGCACCGAGACACACAGCGGGTACACTGCACAAACACGCACAGCGGGTACACAGCTCCCAGACACACAGCGCGTACACTGTACCCAGACACACAGCAGGTATACTGCACCCAGACAGACAGCGGGTACACTGCACAAACACACACAGCAGGTACACTGCACCCAGATACAAAGCTGGTACACTGTACGCAGACACACAGCAGGTACACTGCACTCAGACACACAGCGGGTACACTGCACTCAGACACACAGCGGGTACACTGCACTCAGACACACAGCGGGTACACTGCACTCAGAAACACAGCCTGTACACTGCACAAACACGCACAGCGGGTACACAGCACCGAGACACACAGCAGGTACACTGCAGAAACATGCACAGCGGGTACACAGTGCAAAGATACACAGCGGATACACAGCACCCGGACACACAGCGGGTAGACTGCACTCAGACACACAGCGGGTACACTGCACTCAGACACACAGCAGGTACACTGCACTCAGACACACAGGGGGTACACAGCAGCGAGACACACAGCAAGTATACAGCACCCAGACCCACAGCGGGTACACAGCACCCAGACACACAGCTGGTACACAGCACCCAGACACACAGCAGGTACACAGCAGCCAGACACACACCGTTTACACAGCACTGAGACACACAGTGAGTAATCAGCACCCAGACACACAACGGGTACACAGCACTCAGACACACAATGGGTACACAGCACCCAGAAACACAGCACCCAGACACACAGCGTGTACACAGCACCGAGACACACAGCGAGTACACAGCACCCAGACACATAGCCGGTACACAGCACCAAGACACACAGCGGGTACACAGCACCCAGACACACAGCGGGTGCACAGCGCCAAGACACACAGCGGGTACACATCACCCAGACAAACAGCGGGTACACAGCACCCAGACACAGCGGGTACACAGCACCCAGACACACAGCGGGTACACAGCACCCAGACACACTGCTGGTACACAGCACCCAGACACACAGCAGGTACACAGCATCCAGACACACAGCGAGTACACAGCACCCAGAAACACAGTGAGTACACAGCACCCAGAAACACAGCAGGTACACTGCACCCAGACACACAGTGGGTACACTGCACCCAGACACACAGCGGGTACCCAGCACCCACACAGCAGGTACACAGCACCCAAACACACAGTGGGTACACAGCACCCAGCAGGTTCACAGCACCCAGACACAGTGCAGGTACACAGCACCCAGACACACAGCGGGTACACTGCACAAACACACACAGCGGATACACTGCACAAACACACACAGTGGGTACATAGCACCGAGACACACAGCTGGTGCACTGCACAAACACTCACAGGAGGTATAATGCACCCAGATACACAGCTGGTACACAGCACACAGACACACAGCAGGTACACTGTACCCAGACAGAGAGTGGATACACTGTATCCAGAGACACAGCAGGTACTCTGCACAATCACAGCAGGTACACTCAACACAGACACACAGCGGGTACACTGCACCGAGACACACAGCATGTACACTGCACACCGATACACAGCGTGTACACTGTACCCATACACAGAGCGTGTACACTGCAACTCAGACACAGAGGGAGTACACTGCACACAGACACACAGCGGGTACACTGCACACAGACACACAGCGGGTACACTGTACACAGACACACAGCGGGTACACAGCACCCAGACACACAGCGGGTAGACTGTACTCAGACACACAGTGGGTATACTGTACCCAGACAGACAGTGGGTACACTGTACGCAGACACACAGTGGGTACACCATTCCCAGACATACAGTGGGTACACCGTACCCATACACACAGCGGATACACTGTACCCAGACACACAGCAGGTACTGTACCCAGACACACAGGGGATACACTGTACGCAGACACACAGCAGGTACTGTACCCAGATACACAGCTGGTACACTGCACCCAGACACACAGCGGGCACACTGTACCCAGACAGAGAGTGGATACACTGTACCCAGACACACAGCGGGTGCACAGCTCCCAGTCACACAGCGGGTACACAGCACCGAGACACACAGCGAGTACACAGCTCCCAGACACACAGTGGGTACACAGCACCCAGACAAACAGCGGGTACACTGTACCCAGACACCCAGCGGGTAGACTGTACCCAGACACACAGCTGGTAAACTGCACAAACACGCACAGCGGGTACACAGCACTGAGACACACAGCGGGTACACAACACCCACACAGCGGGAACACAGCAGCCAAACACACAGTGGGTACACAGCAACCAGCGGGTACACAGCACCCAGACACACAGCAGGTACACAGCACCCAGACACACAGCGGGTAAACTGCACAAACACACATAGAGGGTACACAGCACCGAGACACACAGCTGGTGCGCTGCACAAACACTCACAGGAGGTATACTGCACCCAGATACACAGCTGGAACACAGCACCCAGACACACAGCAGGTACACTGTACCCAGACACACAGCGGGTACACTGTACCCAGACACACAGTGGATACACTGTACCCAGACACACAGCAGGTACACTGTACCCAGACAGAGAGTGGATACACTGTACCCAGACACAGAGCAGGTACACTGCACCCAGACACACAGCAGATACACGGTACCCAGACACACAGCAGGTACACGGTACCCAGACACACAGCAGGTACACGGTACCCAGACACACAGCAGGTACACTGTACCCAGACAGAGAGTGGATACACTGTACACAGAGACACAGCAGGTACACTGTACCCAGACAGAGAGTGGATACACTGTACCCAGAGACACAGCAGGTACACTGTACCCAGACAGAGAGTGGATACACTGTACCCAGAGACACAGCTGGTACACTGTACCCAGACAGAGAGTGGATACACTGCACCCAGACACACAGCTGGTACACAGCACCCAGACACACAGCGGGTACACTGCACTCAGACACACAGCGGGTACACAGCTCCCAGTCACACAGGGGGTACACAGCACCGAGACACACAGCGGGTACACAGCACCCAGACACACAGCGGGTACACAGCACCCAGACACACAGCGGGTACACAGCTCCCAGTCACACAGGGGGTACACTGCACCGAGACACACAGCGAGTACACAGCACCCAGACACACAGCGGGTACACAGCACCCAGACACACAGCGGGTACACGGCACAAATACGCACAGCGGGTACACTGTACTCAGACACACTGCGGGTACACTGTACCCAGACACACAGCAGGTACACAGAACCCAGACAGACAGCGGGTACACTGCACAAACACTCACAGCATGTACACTGCACACAGATACACAGCGGGTACACAGCACCCAGATACACAGCGGGTACACAGCAACCAGACAAACAGCAGGTACATTGCACTCAGACACACAGCGGGTACACAGCTCCCAGACACACAGTGGGTACACAGCACCGAGACACACAGCGGGTACACTGCACAAACACGCACAGCGGGTACACAGCTCCCAGACACACAGCGCGTACACTGTACCCAGACACACAGCAGGTATACTGCACCCAGACAGACAGCGGGTACACTGCACAAACACACACAGCAGGTACACTGCACCCAGACACAAAGCTGGTACACTGTACGCAGACACACAGCAGGTACACTGCACTCAGACACACAGCGGGTACACTGCACTCAGACACACAGCGGGTACACTGCACTCAGACACACAGCGGGTACACTGCACTCAGAAACACAGCCTGTACACTGCACAAACACGCACAGCGGGTACACAGCACCGAGACACACAGCAGGTACACTGCAGAAACATGCACAGCGGGTACACAGTGCAAAGATACACAGCGGATACACAGCACCCGGACACACAGCGGGTAGACTGCACTCAAACACACAGCGGGTACACTGCACTCAGACACACAGCAGGTACACTGCACTCAGACACACAGCAGGTACACTGCACTCAGACACACAGGGGGTACACAGCAGCGAGACACACAGCAAGTATACAGCACCCAGACCCACAGCGGGTACACAGCACCCAGACACACAGCTGGTACACAGCACCCAGACACACAGCAGGTACACAGCAGCCAGACACACACCGTTTACACAGCACTGAGACACACAGTGAGTAATCAGCACCCAGACACACAACGGGTACACAGCACCCAGACACACAATGGGTACACAGCACCCAGAAACACAGCACCCAGACACACAGCGTGTACACAGCACCGAGACACACAGCGAGTACACAGCGCCAAGACACACAGCCGGTACACAGCACCAAGACACACAGCGGGTACACAGCACCCAGACACACAGCGGGTACACAGCACCCAGACACACAGCGGGTACACAGCACCCAGACACACAGCGGGTACACAGCACCCAGACACACAGCAGGTACACAGCATCCAGACACACAGCGAGTACACAGCACCCAGAAACACAGTGAGTACACAGCACCCAGAAACACAGCAGGTACACTGCACCCAGACACACAGTGGGTACACTGCACCCAGACACACAGCGGGTACCCAGCACCCACACAGCAGGTACACAACACCCAAACACACAGTGGGTACACAGCACCCAGCAGGTTCACAGCACCCAGACACAGTGCAGGTACACAGCACCCAGACACACAGCTGGTGCACTGCACAAACACTCACAGGAGGTATAATGCACCCAGATACACAGCTGGTACACAGCACACAGACACACAGCAGGTACACTGTACCCAGACAGAGAGTGGATACACTGTATCCAGAGACACAGCAGGTACTCTGCACAATCACAGCAGGTACACTCAACACAGACACACAGCGGGTACACTGCACCGAGACACACAGCATGTACACTGCACACCGATACACAGCGTGCACACTGTACCCATACACACAGCGTGTACACTGCACTCAGACACAGAGGGAGTACACTGCACACAGACACACAGCGGGTACACTGCACACAGACACACAGCGGGTACACTGTACACAGACACACAGCGGGTACACTGCACCCAGACACACAGCGGGTAGACTGTACTCAGACACACAGTGGGTATACTGTACCCAGACTAACAGTGGGTACACTGTACGCAGACACACAGTGGGTACACCATTCCCAGACATACAGTGGGTACACCGTACCCATACACACAGCGGATACACTGTACCCAGACACACAGCAGGTACTGTACCCAGACACACAGGGGATACACTGTACCCAGACACACAGCAGGTACTGTACCCAGACACACAGGGGATACACTGTACGCAGACACACAGCAGGAACTGTACCCAGATACACAGCTGGTACACTGCACCCAGACACACAGCGGGCACACTGTACCCAGACAGAGAGTGGATACACTGTACCCAGACACACAGCGGGTGCACAGCTTCCAGTCACACAGCGGGTACACAGCACCGAGACACACAGCGAGTACACAGCACCCAGACACACAGCGGGTACACAGCAACGAGACACACAGCGGGTACACAGCACCCAGACACACAGCGGGTACACTGCACTCAGACACAGAGCGGGTACACAGCACCCAGACACACAGCGGGTGCACAGCACCCAGACACACAGCGGGTACACTGCACTCAGACACAGAGCGTGCACACTGCACAAACACACACAGCGGGTACACTGCACAAACACACACAGCGGGTACACTGCACCCAGACACACAGCAGGTACACGGCACAAACACGCACAGCGGATACACTGCACAAACACGCACAGCGGGTACACTGCACAAACACACACAGCGGGTACACTGTACCCAGACACATAGCGGGTACACTGCACAAACACTCACAGTAGGTACACTGCACCCAGATACAAAGCGGGTACACAGCACCCAGATGCATAATAGGTACACAGCACCCAGACACACAGCGGGTAGACTGTACTCAGACACACAGTGGGTATACTGTACCCAGACAGACAGTGGGTACACTGTACCCAGACACACAGTGGGTACACCATTGCCAGACATACAGTGGGTACACCGTACCCATACACACAGCGGATACACTGTACCCAGACACACAGCAGGTACTGTACCCAGACACACAGGGGATACACTGTACCCAGACACACAGCAGGTACTGTACCCAGACACACAGGGGATACACTGTACGCAGACACACAGCAGGTACTGTACCCAGATACACAGCTGGTACACTGCACCCAGACACACAGCGGGCACACTGTACCCAGACAGAGAGTGGATACACTGTACCCAGACACACAGCGGGTGCACAGCTCCCAGTCACACAGCGGGTACACAGCACCGAGACACACAGCGAGTACACTGCACAAACACGCACAGCGGGTACACAGCACCCAGACACACAGCGGGTACACAGCACCCAGACACACAGCGGGTTCACGGCACAAATACGCACAGCGGGTACACTGTACTCAGACACACTGCGGATACACTATACCCAGACACACAGCAGGTACACAGAACCCAGACACACAGCGGGTACACTGCACAAACACTCACAGCATGTACACTGCACACAGATACACAGCGGGTACACAGCACCCAGATACACAGCGTGTACACAGCAACGAAACACACAGTGAGTACACAGCACCCAGACAGACAGCAGGTACACAGCACCCAGACACACAGCCGGTACACAGCACCCAACGGGTACACAGCACCCAGACACACAGCAGGTACACTGCACAAACACGCACAGCGGGTACACCGCACAAGCACGCACAGCGAGTACACTGCACAAACACGCACAGTGGGTACACTGCACAAGCACGCACAGCGGGTACACAGCACCCAGACACACAGTGGGTACACTGTACCCAGACAGAGAATGGATACAATGTACCCAGACATACAGCAGGGAAACTGTACCCAGACAGAGAGTGTATACTCTCTACCCAGACACACAGCAGGTACACAGCACCCTGACACACAGCGGGTACACTGCACTCAGACACATAGTGGGTACACTGCACCCAGACACACAGGGGGTACAATGCAAACAGATACAGAGCGGGTACACAGCACCCAAAAACACAGTGGGTACACAGCACCCAGCAGGTACACAGCACCCAGACACAGTGCAGGTACACAGCACCCAGACACACAGCGGGTACACTGCACAAACACACACAGCGGATAAACTGCACAAACGCACACAGCGGGTACATAGCACCGAGACACACAGCTGGTGCACTGCACAAACACTCACAGGAGGTATACTGCACCCAGATACACAGCTGGTACACAGCACACAGACACACAGCAGGTACACTGTACCGAGACACACAGCGTGTACACTGCACACCGATACACAGCGTGTACACTGTACCCATACACACAGCAGGTACACTGCACTCAGACAGAGAGGGAGTACACTGCACTCAGACACACAGCGAGTACAGAACACTCAGACACACAGCGGGTACACTGCACCCAGACACATAGCGGGTACACTGTACACAGACACACAGCGGGTAAACACCACCCAGACACACAGCGGGTACACAGCACCCAGACACACAGCGGGTACACTGCAGAAACACTCACAGTAGTTATACAGCACCCAGACACACAGCGGGTACACTGCACAAACATGCACAGTGGGTACACAGCGCACAGATGCACAGCGGGAACACAGCACCCGGACACACAGGGGGTAGACTGCACTCAGACACACAGCGGGTACACTGCACTCAGACACACAGCGGGTACACTGCACTCAGACACACAGCGGGCACACTGCACTCAGACACACAGCGGGTACACTGCACTCAGACACACAGCGGGTACACAGCACCCAGACACACAGCGGGTACACAGCAGCGAGACACACAGCGAGTATACAGCACCCAGACACACAGCGGGTACACAGCACCCAGACACACAGCTGGTACACAGCACCCAGACATACAGCAGGTACACAGCACTGAGACACACAGCGAGTAATCAGCACCCAGACACACAATGGGTACACAGCACCCTGACACACAATGGGTACACAGCACCCAGACACGCAACGGGTACACAGCACCCAGAAACACAGCACCCAGACACACAGCGTGTACACAGCACCGAGACACACAGCGAGTACACAGCACCCAGACACACAGCGGGTACACAGCACCAAGACACACAGCGGGTACACAGCACCAAGACACACAGCGGGTACACAGCACCCAGACACACAGCGGGTGCACAGCCCCCAGACACACAGCAGGTACACATCACCGAGACACACAGCAGGTACACAGCACCCAGACACACAGCGGGTACACAGCACCCAGACACACAGCTGGTACACAGCACCCAGACACACAGCAGGTACACAGCACCCAGACACACAGCAGGTACACAGCACCCAGACACACAGCGGGTACACAGCACCCAGACACACAGTGAGGACACAGCACCCAGAAACACAGCGGGTACACTGCACCCAGACACATAGCGGGTACACTGTACACAGACACACAGCGGGTAAACACCACCCAGACACACAGCGGGTACACAGCACCCAGACACACAGCGGGTACACTGCAGAAACACTCACAGTAGTTATACAGCACCCAGACACACAGCGGGTACACTGCACAAACATGCACAGTGGGTACACAGCGCACAGATGCACAGCGGGAACACAGCACCCGGACACACAGGGGGTAGACTGCACTCAAACACACAGCGGGTACACTGCACTCAGACACACAGCGGGTACACTGCACTCAGACACACGGCGGGCACACTGCACTCAGACACACAGCGGGTACACTGCACTCAGACACACAGCGGGTACACAGCACCCAGACACACAGCGGGTACACAGCACCCAGACACACAGCTGGTACACAGCACCCAGACATAGAGCAGGTACACAGCACTGAGACACACAGCGAGTAATCAGCACCCAGACACACAATGGGTACACAGCACCCTGACACACAATGGGTACACAGCACCCAGACACGCAACGGGTACACAGCACCCAGAAACACAGCACCCAGACACACAGCATGTACACAGCACCGAGACACACAGCGAGTACACAGCACCCAGACAGACAGTGGGTACACAGCACCAAGACACACAGCGGGTACACAGCACCAAGACACACAGCGGGTACACAGCACCCAGACACACAGCGGGTGCACAGCCCCCAGACACACAGCAGGTACACATCACCGAGACACACAGCAGGTACACAGCACCCAGACACACAGCGGGTACACAGCACCCAGACACACAGCTGGTACACAGCACCCAGACACACAGCAGCTACACAGCACCCAGACACACAGCGGGTACACAGCACCCAGACACACAGTGAGGACACAGCACCCAGAAACACAGCGGGTACACTGCACCCAGACACATAGCGGGTACACTGTACACAGACACACAGCGGGTAAACACCACCCAGACACACAGCGGGTACACAGCACCCAGACACACAGCGGGTACACTGCAGAAACACTCACAGTAGTTATACAGCACCCAGACACACAGCGGGTACACTGCACAAACATGCACAGTGGGTACACAGCGCACAGATGCACAGCGGGAACACAGCACCCGGACACACAGCGGGTAGACTGCACTCAGACACACAGCGGGTACACTGCACTCAGACACACAGCGGGTACACTGCACTCAGACACAAAGGGGGTACACAGCAGCGAGACACACAGCGAGTATACAGCACCCAGACACACAGCGGGTACACAGCACCCAGACATACAGCAGGTACACAGCACCCAGACATACAGCAGGTACACAGCACTGAGACACTCAGCGAGTAATCAGCACCCAGACACACAGCGGGTACCCAGCACCCACACAGCGGGTACACAGCACCCAAACACACAGTGGGTACACAGCACCCAGCAGGTACACAGCACCCAGACACAGTGCAGGTACACAGCACCCAGACACACAGCGGGTACACTGCACAAACACACACAGCGGGTACACTGCACAAACACGCACAGCGGGTACATAGCACCGAGACACACAGCTGGTGCACTGCACAAACACTCACAGGAGGTATACTGCACCCAGATACACAGCTGGTACACAGCACACAGACACACAGCAGGTACACTGTACCCAGACAGAGAGTGGATACACTGTACCCAGAGACACAGCAGGTACTCTGCACAATCACAGCAGGTACACTCAACACAGACACACAGCGTGTACACTGCACTGAGACACACAGCGTGTACACTGCACACCGATACACAGCGTGTACACTGTACCCATACACACAGCGAGTACACTGCACTCAGACACACAGCGAGTAAAGTACACTCAGACACACAGCGGGTACACTGCACCCAGACACACAGCGGGTACACAGTACACAGACACACAGCGGGTTAACACCACCCAGACACACAGCGGGTACACAGCACCCAGACAAACAGCGGGTACACTGTACCCAGACACCCAGCGGGTAGACTGTACCCAGACACACAGCTGGTAAACTGCACAAACACGCACAGCGGGTACACAGCACTGAGACACACAGCGGGTACACAGCACCCACACAGCGGGAACACAGCACCCAAACACACAGTGGGTACACAGCAACCAGCGGGTACACAGCACCCAGACACACAGCAGGTACACAGCACCCAGACACACAGCGGGTACACTGCACAAACACACATAGCGGGTACACAGCACCGAGACACACAGCTGGTGCGCTGCACAAACACTCACAGGAGGAATACTGCACCCAGATACACAGCTGGAACACAGCACCCAGACACACAGCAGGTACACTGTACCCCGACACACAGCGGGTACACTGTACCCAGACACACAGTGGATACACTGTACCCAGACACACAGCAGGTACACTGTACCCAGACAGAGAGTGGATACACTGTACCCAGACACAGAGCAGGTACACTGTACCCAGACACACAGCAGATACACTGTACCCAGACACACAGCAGGTACACGGTACCCAGACACACAGCAGGTACACTGTACCCAGACAGAGAGTGGATACACTGTACACAGAGACACAGCAGGTACACTGTACCCAGACAGAGAGTGGATACACTGTACCCAGAGACACAGCAGGTACACTGTACCCAGACAGAGAGTGGATACACTGCACCCAGACACACAGCTGGTACACAGCACCCAGAAACACAGCGGGTACACTACACTCAGACACACAGCGGGTACACAGCTCCCAGTCACACAGGGGGTACACAGCACCGAGACACACAGCGGGTACACAGCACCCAGACACACAGCGAGTACACTGCACAAACACGCACAGCAGGTACACAGCACCCAGACACACAGCGGGTACACAGCACCCAGACACACAGCGGGTACACGGCACAAATACGCACAGCAGGTACACTGTACTCAGACACACTGCGGGTACACTGTACCCAGACACACAGCAGGTACACAGAACCCAGACAGACAGCGGGTACACTGCACAAACACTCACAGCATGTACACTGCACACAGATACACAGCGGGTACACAGCACCCAGATACACAGCGGGTACACAGCAACCAGACAAACAGCAGGTACATTGCACTCAGACACACAGCGGGTACACAGCTCCCAGACACACAGTGGGTACACAGCTCCCAGACACACAGTGGGTACACAGCACCGAGACACACAGCGGGTACATTGCACAAACACGCACAGCGGGTACACAGCTCCCAGACACACAGCGCGTACACTGTACCCAGACACACAGCAGGTACACTGCACCCAGACAGACAGCGGGTACACTGCACAAACACACACAGCAGGTACACTGCACCCAGACACAAAGCTGGTACACTATACGCAGACACACAGTGGGTACACCATTCCCAGACATACAGTGGGTACACCGTACCCATACACACAGCGGATACACTGTACCCAGACACACAGCAGGTACTGTACCCAGACACACAGGGGATACACTGTACCCAGACACACAGCAGGTACTGTACCCAGACACACAGGGGATACACTGTACGCAGACACACAGCAGGTACTGTACCCAGATACACAGCTGGTACACTGCACCCAGACACACAGCGGGCACACTGTACCCAGACAGAGAGTGGATACACTGTACCCAGACACACAGCGGGTGCACAGCTCCCAGTCACACAGCGGGTACACAGCACCGAGACACACAGCGAGTACACAGCACCCAGACACACAGCGGGTACACAGCAACGAGACACACAGCGAGTACACTGCACAAACACGCACAGCGGGTACACAGCACCCAGACACACAGCGGGTACACAGCACCCAGACACACAGCGGGTTCACGGCACAAATACGCACAGCGGGTACACTGTACTCAGACACACTGCGGATACACTATACCCAGACACACAGCAGGTACACAGAACCCAGACACACAGCGGGTACACTGCACAAACACTCACAGCATGTACACTGCACACAGATACACAGCGGGTACACAGCACCCAGATACACAGCGTGTACACAGCAACGAAACACACAGTGAGTACACAGCACCCAGACAGACAGCAGGTACACAGCACCCAGACACACAGCCGGTACACAGCACCCAACGGGTACACAGCACCCAGACACACAGCAGGTACACTGCACAAACACGCACAGCGGGTACACCGCACAAGCACGCACAGCGAGTACACTGCACAAACACGCACAGCGGGTACACTGCACAAGCAAGCACAGCGGGTACACTGTACCCAGGCACACAGCGGGTACACTGTACCCAGACAGAGAATGGATACAATGTACCCAGACATACAGCAGGGAAACTGTACCCAGACAGAGAGTGTATACTCTCTACCCAGACACACAGCAGGTACACAGCACCCTGACACACAGCGGGTACACTGCACTCAGACACATAGTGGGTACACTGCACCCAGACACACAGGGGGTACAATGCAAACAGATACAGAGCGGGTACACAGCACCCAAAAACACAGTGGGTACACAGCACCCAGCAGGTACACAGCACCCAGACACAGTGCAGGTACACAGCACCCAGACACACAGCGGGTACACTGCACAAACACACACAGCGGGTACATAGCACCGAGACACACAGCTGGTGCACTGCACAAACACTCACAGGAGGTATACTGCACCCAGATACACAGCTGGTACACAGCACACAGACACACAGCAGGTACACTGTACCGAGACACACAGCGTGTACACTGCACACCGATACACAGCGTGTACACTGTACCCATACACACAGCAGGTACACTGCACTCAGACAGAGAGGGAGTACACTGCACTCAGACACACAGCGAGTACAGAACACTCAGACACACAGCGGGTACACTGCACCCAGACACATAGCGGGTACACTGTACACAGACACACAGCGGGTAAACACCACCCAGACACACAGCGGGTACACAGCACCCAGACACACAGCGGGTACACTGCAGAAACACTCACAGTAGTTATACAGCACCCAGACACACAGCGGGTACACTGCACAAACATGCACAGTGGGTACACAGCGCACAGATGCACAGCGGGAACACAGCACCCGGACACACAGGGGGTAGACTGCACTCAGACACACAGCGGGTACACTGCACTCAGACACACAGCGGGTACACTGCACTCAGACACACAGCGGGCACACTGCACTCAGACACACAGCGGGTACACTGCACTCAGACACACAGCGGGTACACAGCACCCAGACACACAGCGGGTACACAGCAGCGAGACACACAGCGAGTATACAGCACCCAGACACACAGCGGGTACACAGCACCCAGACACACAACTGGTACACAGCACCCAGACATACAGCAGGTACACAGCACTGAGACACACAGCGAGTAATCAGCACCCAGACACACAATGGGTACACAGCACCCTGACACACAATGGGTACACAGCACCCAGACACGCAACGGGTACACAGCACCCAGAAACACAGCACCCAGACACACAGCGTGTACACAGCACCGAGACACACAGCGAGTACACAGCACCCAGACACACAGCGGGTACACAGCACCAAGACACACAGCGGGTACACAGCACCAAGACACACAGCGGGTACACAGCACCCAGACACACAGCGGGTGCACAGCCCCCAGACACACAGCAGGTACACATCACCCAGACACACAGCAGGTACACAGCACCCAGACACACAGCGGGTACACAGCACCCAGACACACAGCTGGTACACAGCACCCAGACACACAGCAGGTACACAGCACCCAGACACACAGCAGGTACACAGCACCCAGACACACAGCGGGTACACAGCACCCAGACACACAGTGAGGACACAGCACCCAGAAACACAGCGGGTACACTGCACCCAGACACATAGCGGGTACACTGTACACAGACACACAGCGGGTAAACACCACCCAGACACACAGCGGGTACACAGCACCCAGACACACAGCGGGTACACTGCAGAAACACTCACAGTAGTTATACAGCACCCAGACACACAGCGGGTACACTGCACAAACATGCACAGTGGGTACACAGCGCACAGATGCACAGCGGGAACACAGCACCCGGACACACAGCGGGTAGACTGCACTCAGACACACAGCGGGTACACTGCACTCAGACACACAGCGGGTACACTGCACTCAGACACAAAGGGGGTACACAGCAGCGAGACACACAGCGAGTATACAGCACCCAGACACACAGCGGGTACACAGCACCCAGACATACAGCAGGTACACAGCACCCAGACATACAGCAGGTACACAGCACTGAGACACACAGTGAGTAATCAGCACCCAGACACACAGCGGGTACCCAGCACCCACACAGCGGGTACACAGCACCCAAACACACAGTGGGTACACAGCACCCAGCAGGTACACAGCACCCAGACACAGTGCAGGTACACAGCACCCAGACACACAGCGGGTACACTGCACAAACACACACAGCGGATACACTGCACAAACACGCACAGCGGGTACATAGCACCGAGACACACAGCTGGTGCACTGCACAAACACTCACAGGAGGTATACTGCACCCAGATACACAGCTGGTACACAGCACACAGACACACAGCAGGTACACTGTACCCAGACAGAGAGTGGATACACTGTACCCAGAGACACAGCAGGTACTCTGCACAATCACAGCAGGTACACTCAACACAGACACACAGCGTGTACACTGCACACCGATACACAGCGTGTACACTACCCATACACACAGCGAGTACACTGCACTCAGACACACAGCGAGTACAGTACACTCAGACACACAGCGAGTACAGTACACTCAGACACACAGCGGGTACACTGCACCCAGACACACAGCGGGTTAACACCACCCAGACACACAGCGGGTACACAGCACCCAGACAAACAGCGGGTACACTGTACCCAGACACCCAGCGGGTAGACTGTACCCAGACACACAGCTGGTAAACTGCACAAACACGCACAGCGGGTACACAGCACTGAGACACACAGTGGGTACACAGCACCCACACAGCGGGAACACAGCACCCAAACACACAGTGGGTACACAGCAACCAGCGGGTACACAGCACCCAGACACACAGCAGGTACACAGCACCCAGACAAACAGCGGGTACACTGTACCCAGACAAACAGCGGGTACACTGTACCCAGACACCCAGCGGGTAGACTGTACCCAGACACACAGCTGGTAAACTGCACAAACACGCACAGCGGGTACACAGCACTGAGACACACAGCGGGAACACAGCACCCAAACACACAGTGGGTACACAGCAACCAGCGGCTACACAGCACCCAGACACACAGCAGGTACACAGCACCCAGACACACAGCGGGTACACTGCACAAACACACATAGCGGGTACACAGCACCGAGACACACAGCTGGTGCGCTGCACAAACACTCACAGGAGGTATACTGCACCCAGATACACAGCTGGAACACAGCACCCAGACACACAGCAGGTACACTGTACCCCGACACACAGCGGGTACACTGTACCCAGACACACAGTGGATACACTGTACCCAGACACACAGCAGGTACACTGTACCCAGACACACAGCAGGTACACTGTACCCAGACACACAGCAGGTACACGGTACCCAGACACACAGCAGGTACACTGTACCCAGACAGAGAGTGGATACACTGTACCCAGACACAGAGCAGGTACACTGTACCCAGACACACAGCAGATACACTGTACCCAGACACACAGCAGGTACACGGTACCCAGACACACAGCAGGTACACTGTACCCAGACAGAGAGTGGATACACTGTACACAGAGACACAGCAGGTACACTGTACCCAGACAGAGAGTTGATACACTGCACCCAGACACACAGCTGGTACACAGCACCCAGAAACACAGCGGGTACACTACACTCAGACACACAGCGGGTACACAGCTCCCAGTCACACAGGGGGTACACAGCACCGAGACACACAGCGGGTACACAGCACCCAGACACACAGCGAGTACACTGCACAAACACGCACAGCGGGTACACAGCACCCAGACACACAGCGGGTACACAGCACCCAGACACACAGCGGGTACACGGCACAAATACGCACAGCAGGTACACTGTACTCAGACACACTGCGGGTACACTGTACCCAGACACACAGCAGGTACACAGAACCCAGACAGACAGCGGGTACACTGCACAAACACTCACAGCATGTACACTGCACACAGATACACAGCGGGTACACAGCACCCAGATACACAGCGGGTACACAGCAACCAGACAAACAGCAGGTACATTGCACTCAGATACACAGCGGGTACACAGCTCCCAGACACACAGTGGGTACACAGCACCGAGACACACAGCGGGTACACTGCACAAACACGCACAGCGGGTACACAGCTCCCAGACACACAGCGCGTACACTGTACCCAGACACACAGCAGGTACACTGCACCCAGACAGACAGCGGGTACACTGCACAAACACACACAGCAGGTACACTGCACCCAGACACAAAGCTGGTACACTGTACGCAGACACACAGCAGGTACACTGCACTCAGACACACAGCGGGTACACTGCACTCAGACACACAGCGGGTACACTGCACTCAGACACACAGCGGGTACACTGCACTCAGAAACACAGCCTGTACACTGCACAAACACGCACAGCGGGTACACAGCACCGAGACACACAGCAGGTACACTGCAGAAACATGCACAGCGGGTACACAGTGCAAAGATACACAGCGGATACACAGCACCCGGACACACAGCGGGTAGACTGCACTCAGACACACAGCGGGTACACTGCACTCAGACACACAGCAGGTACACTGCACTCAGACACACAGCAGGTACACTGCACTCAGACACACAGGGGGTACACAGCAGCGAGACACACAGCAAGTATACAGCACCCAGACCCACAGCGGGTACACAGCACCCAGACACACAGCTGGTACACAGCACCCAGACACACAGCAGGTACACAGCAGCCAGACACACACCGTTTACACAGCACTGAGACACACAGTGAGTAATCAGCACCCAGACACACAACGGGTACACAGCACCCAGACACACAATGGGTACACAGCACCCAGAAACACAGCACCCAGACACACAGCGTGTACACAGCACCGAGACACACAGCGAGTACACAGCGCCAAGACACACAGCCGGTACACAGCACCAAGACACACAGCGGGTACACAGCACCCAGACACACAGCGGGTACACAGCACCCAGACACACAGCGGGTACACAGCACCCAGACACACAGCAGGTACACAGCATCCAGACACACAGCGAGTACACAGCACCCAGAAACACAGTGAGTACACAGCACCCAGAAACACAGCAGGTACACTGCACCCAGACACACAGTGGGTACACTGCACCCAGACACACAGCGGGTACCCAGCACCCACACAGCAGGTACACAGCACCCAAACACACAGTGGGTACACAGCACCCAGCAGGTTCACAGCACCCAGACACAGTGCAGGTACACAGCACCCAGACACACAGCTGGTGCACTGCACAAACACTCACAGGAGGTATAATGCACCCAGATACACAGCTGGTACACAGCACACAGACACACAGCAGGTACACTGTACCCAGACAGAGAGTGGATACACTGTATCCAGAGACACAGCAGGTACTCTGCACAATCACAGCAGGTACACTCAACACAGACACACAGCGTGTACACTGCACTCAGACACACAGCGGGTACACTGCACTCAGACACACAGCGGGTACACTGCACTCAGACACACAGCGGGTACACTGCACTCAGAAACACAGCCTGTACACTGCACAAACACGCACAGCGGGTACACAGCACCGAGACACACAGCAGGTACACTGCAGAAACATGCACAGCGGGTACACAGTGCAAAGATACACAGCGGATACACAGCACCCGGACACACAGCGGGTAGACTGCACTCAGACACACAGCGGGTACACTGCACTCAGACACACAGCAGGTACACTGCACTCAGACACACAGGGGGTACACAGCAGCGAGACACACAGCAAGTATACAGCACCCAGACCCACAGCGGGTACACAGCACCCAGACACACAGCTGGTACACAGCACCCAGACACACAGCAGGTACACAGCAGCCAGACACACACCGTTTACACAGCACTGAGACACACAGCGAGTAATCAGCACCCAGACACACAACGGGTACACAGCACCCAGACACACAATGGGTACACAGCACCCAGAAACACAGCACCCAGACACACAGCGTGTACACAGCACCGAGACACACAGCGAGTACACAGCACCCAGACACACAGCCGGTACACAGCACCAAGACACACAGCGGGTACACAGCACCCAGACACACAGCGTGTACACAGCACCGAGACACACAGCAAGTACACAGCACCCAGACACACAGCGGGTACACAGCACCAAGACACACAGCGGGTACACAGCACCCAGACACACCGCGGGTGCACAGCCCCCAGACACACAGCAGGTACACATCACCGAGACACACAGCAGGTACACAGCACCCAGACACACAGCGGGTACACAGCACCCAGACACACAGCTGGTACACAGCACCCAGACACACAGCAGGTACACAGCACCCAGACACACAGCGGGTACACAGCACCCAGACACATAGTGAGGACACAGCACCCAGAAACACAGCGGGTACACTGCACCCAGACACATAGCGAGTACACTGTACACAGACACACAGCGGGTAAACACCACCCAGACACACAGCGGGTACACAGCACCCAGACACACAGCGGGTACACTGCAGAAACACTCACAGTAGTTATACAGCACCCAGACACACAGCGGGTACACTGCACAAACATGCACAGTGGGTACACAGCGCACAGATGCACAGCGGGAACACAGCACCCGGACACACAGCGGGTAGACTGCACTCAGACACACAGCGGGTACACTGCACTCAGACACACAGCGGGTACACTGCACTCAGACACACAGCGGGTACACAGCACCCAGACACACAGCGGGTAGACTGTACTCAGACACACAGTGGGTATACTGTACCCAGACAGACAGTGGGTACACTGTACCCAGACACACAGTGGGTACACCATTGCCAGACATACAGTGGGTACACCGTACCCATACACACAGCGGATACACTGTACCCAGACACACAGCAGGTACTGTACCCAGACACACAGGGGATACACTGTACCCAGACACACAGCAGGTACTGTACCCAGACACACAGGGGATACACTGTACGCAGACACACAGCAGGTACTGTACCCAGATACACAGCTGGTACACTGCACCCAGACACACAGCGGGCACACTGTACCCAGACAGAGAGTGGATACACTGTACCCAGACACACAGCGGGTGCACAGCTCCCAGTCACACAGCGGGTACACAGCACCGAGACACACAGCGAGTACACTGCACAAACACGCACAGCGGGTACACAGCACCCAGACACACAGCGGGTACACAGCACCCAGACACACAGCGGGTTCACGGCACAAATACGCACAGCGGGTACACTGTACTCAGACACACTGCGGATACACTATACCCAGACACACAGCAGGTACACAGAACCCAGACACACAGCGGGTACACTGCACAAACACTCACAGCATGTACACTGCACACAGATACACAGCGGGTACACAGCACCCAGATACACAGCGTGTACACAGCAACGAAACACACAGTGAGTACACAGCACCCAGACAGACAGCAGGTACACAGCACCCAGACACACAGCCGGTACACAGCACCCAACGGGTACACAGCACCCAGACACACAGCAGGTACACTGCACAAACACGCACAGCGGGTACACCGCACAAGCACGCACAGCGAGTACACTGCACAAACACGCACAGTGGGTACACTGCACAAGCACGCACAGCGGGTACACAGCACCCAGACACACAGTGGGTACACTGTACCCAGACAGAGAATGGATACAATGTACCCAGACATACAGCAGGGAAACTGTACCCAGACAGAGAGTGTATACTCTCTACCCAGACACACAGCAGGTACACAGCACCCTGACACACAGCGGGTACACTGCACTCAGACACATAGTGGGTACACTGCACCCAGACACACAGGGGGTACAATGCAAACAGATACAGAGCGGGTACACAGCACCCAAAAACACAGTGGGTACACAGCACCCAGCAGGTACACAGCACCCAGACACAGTGCAGGTACACAGCACCCAGACACACAGCGGGTACACTGCACAAACACACACAGCGGATAAACTGCACAAACGCACACAGCGGGTACATAGCACCGAGACACACAGCTGGTGCACTGCACAAACACTCACAGGAGGTATACTGCACCCAGATACACAGCTGGTACACAGCACACAGACACACAGCAGGTACACTGTACCGAGACACACAGCGTGTACACTGCACACCGATACACAGCGTGTACACTGTACCCATACACACAGCAGGTACACTGCACTCAGACAGAGAGGGAGTACACTGCACTCAGACACACAGCGAGTACAGAACACTCAGACACACAGCGGGTACACTGCACCCAGACACATAGCGGGTACACTGTACACAGACACACAGCGGGTAAACACCACCCAGACACACAGCGGGTACACAGCACCCAGACACACAGCGGGTACACTGCAGAAACACTCACAGTAGTTATACAGCACCCAGACACACAGCGGGTACACTGCACAAACATGCACAGTGGGTACACAGCGCACAGATGCACAGCGGGAACACAGCACCCGGACACACAGGGGGTAGACTGCACTCAGACACACAGCGGGTACACTGCACTCAGACACACAGCGGGTACACTGCACTCAGACACACAGCGGGCACACTGCACTCAGACACACAGCGGGTACACTGCACTCAGACACACAGCGGGTACACAGCACCCAGACACACAGCGGGTACACAGCAGCGAGACACACAGCGAGTATACAGCACCCAGACACACAGCGGGTACACAGCACCCAGACACACAGCTGGTACACAGCACCCAGACATACAGCAGGTACACAGCACTGAGACACACAGCGAGTAATCAGCACCCAGACACACAATGGGTACACAGCACCCTGACATACAATGGGTACACAGCACCCAGACACGCAACGGGTACACAGCACCCAGAAACACAGCACCCAGACACACAGCGTGTACACAGCACCGAGACACACAGCGAGTACACAGCACCCAGACACACAGCGGGTACACAGCACCAAGACACACAGCGGGTACACAGCACCAAGACACACAGCGGGTACACAGCACCCAGACACACAGCGGGTGCACAGCCCCCAGACACACAGCAGGTACACATCACCGAGACACACAGCAGGTACACAGCACCCAGACACACAGCGGGTACACAGCACCCAGACACACAGCTGGTACACAGCACCCAGACACACAGCAGGTACACAGCACCCAGACACACAGCAGGTACACAGCACCCAGACACACAGCGGGTACACAGCACCCAGACACACAGTGAGGACACAGCACCCAGAAACACAGCGGGTACACTGCACCCAGACACATAGCGGGTACACTGTACACAGACACACAGCGGGTAAACACCACCCAGACACACAGCGGGTACACAGCACCCAGACACACAGCGGGTACACTGCAGAAACACTCACAGTAGTTATACAGCACCCAGACACACAGCGGGTACACTGCACAAACATGCACAGTGGGTACACAGCGCACAGATGCACAGCGGGAACACAGCACCCGGACACACAGGGGGTAGACTGCACTCAAACACACAGCGGGTACACTGCACTCAGACACACAGCGGGTACACTGCACTCAGACACACGGCGGGCACACTGCACTCAGACACACAGCGGGTACACTGCACTCAGACACACAGCGGGTACACAGCACCCAGACACACAGCGGGTACACAGCACCCAGACACACAGCTGGTACACAGCACCCAGACATAGAGCAGGTACACAGCACTGAGACACACAGCGAGTAATCAGCACCCAGACACACAATGGGTACACAGCACCCTGACACACAATGGGTACACAGCACCCAGACACGCAACGGGTACACAGCACCCAGAAACACAGCACCCAGACACACAGCATGTACACAGCACCGAGACACACAGCGAGTACACAGCACCCAGACAGACAGTGGGTACACAGCACCAAGACACACAGCGGGTACACAGCACCAAGACACACAGCGGGTACACAGCACCCAGACACACAGCGGGTGCACAGCCCCCAGACACACAGCAGGTACACATCACCGAGACACACAGCAGGTACACAGCACCCAGACACACAGCGGGTACACAGCACCCAGACACACAGCTGGTACACAGCACCCAGACACACAGCAGCTACACAGCACCCAGACACACAGCGGGTACACAGCACCCAGACACACAGTGAGGACACAGCACCCAGAAACACAGCGGGTACACTGCACCCAGACACATAGCGGGTACACTGTACACAGACACACAGCGGGTAAACACCACCCAGACACACAGCGGGTACACAGCACCCAGACACACAGCGGGTACACTGCAGAAACACTCACAGTAGTTATACAGCACCCAGACACACAGCGGGTACACTGCACAAACATGCACAGTGGGTACACAGCGCACAGATGCACAGCGGGAACACAGCACCCGGACACACAGCGGGTAGACTGCACTCAGACACACAGCGGGTACACTGCACTCAGACACACAGCGGGTACACTGCACTCAGACACAAAGGGGGTACACAGCAGCGAGACACACAGCGAGTATACAGCACCCAGACACACAGCGGGTACACAGCACCCAGACATACAGCAGGTACACAGCACCCAGACATACAGCAGGTACACAGCACTGAGACACTCAGCGAGTAATCAGCACCCAGACACACAGCGGGTACCCAGCACCCACACAGCGGGTACACAGCACCCAAACACACAGTGGGTACACAGCACCCAGCAGGTACACAGCACCCAGACACAGTGCAGGTACACAGCACCCAGACACACAGCGGGTACACTGCACAAACACACACAGCGGGTACACTGCACAAACACGCACAGCGGGTACATAGCACCGAGACACACAGCTGGTGCACTGCACAAACACTCACAGGAGGTATACTGCACCCAGATACACAGCTGGTACACAGCACACAGACACACAGCAGGTACACTGTACCCAGACAGAGAGTGGATACACTGTACCCAGAGACACAGCAGGTACTCTGCACAATCACAGCAGGTACACTCAACACAGACACACAGCGTGTACACTGCACTGAGACACACAGCGTGTACACTGCACACCGATACACAGCGTGTACACTGTACCCATACACACAGCGAGTACACTGCACTCAGACACACAGCGAGTAAAGTACACTCAGACACACAGCGGGTACACTGCACCCAGACACACAGCGGGTACACAGTACACAGACACACAGCGGGTTAACACCACCCAGACACACAGCGGGTACACAGCACCCAGACAAACAGCGGGTACACTGTACCCAGACACCCAGCGGGTAGACTGTACCCAGACACACAGCTGGTAAACTGCACAAACACGCACAGCGGGTACACAGCACTGAGACACACAGCGGGTACACAGCACCCACACAGCGGGAACACAGCACCCAAACACACAGTGGGTACACAGCAACCAGCGGGTACACAGCACCCAGACACACAGCAGGTACACAGCACCCAGACACACAGCGGGTACACTGCACAAACACACATAGCGGGTACACAGCACCGAGACACACAGCTGGTGCGCTGCACAAACACTCACAGGAGGAATACTGCACCCAGATACACAGCTGGAACACAGCACCCAGACACACAGCAGGTACACTGTACCCCGACACACAGCGGGTACACTGTACCCAGACACACAGTGGATACACTGTACCCAGACACACAGCAGGTACACTGTACCCAGACAGAGAGTGGATACACTGTACCCAGACACAGAGCAGGTACACTGTACCCAGACACACAGCAGATACACTGTACCCAGACACACAGCAGGTACACGGTACCCAGACACACAGCAGGTACACTGTACCCAGACAGAGAGTGGATACACTGTACACAGAGACACAGCAGGTACACTGTACCCAGACAGAGAGTGGATACACTGTACCCAGAGACACAGCAGGTACACTGTACCCAGACAGAGAGTGGATACACTGCACCCAGACACACAGCTGGTACACAGCACCCAGAAACACAGCGGGTACACTACACTCAGACACACAGCGGGTACACAGCTCCCAGTCACACAGGGGGTACACAGCACCGAGACACACAGCGGGTACACAGCACCCAGACACACAGCGAGTACACTGCACAAACACGCACAGCAGGTACACAGCACCCAGACACACAGCGGGTACACAGCACCCAGACACACAGCGGGTACACGGCACAAATACGCACAGCAGGTACACTGTACTCAGACACACTGCGGGTACACTGTACCCAGACACACAGCAGGTACACAGAACCCAGACAGACAGCGGGTACACTGCACAAACACTCACAGCATGTACACTGCACACAGATACACAGCGGGTACACAGCACCCAGATACACAGCGGGTACACAGCAACCAGACAAACAGCAGGTACATTGCACTCAGACACACAGCGGGTACACAGCTCCCAGACACACAGTGGGTACACAGCTCCCAGACACACAGTGGGTACACAGCACCGAGACACACAGCGGGTACATTGCACAAACACGCACAGCGGGTACACAGCTCCCAGACACACAGCGCGTACACTGTACCCAGACACACAGCAGGTACACTGCACCCAGACAGACAGCGGGTACACTGCACAAACACACACAGCAGGTACACTGCACCCAGACACAAAGCTGGTACACTATACGCAGACACACAGTGGGTACACCATTCCCAGACATACAGTGGGTACACCGTACCCATACACACAGCGGATACACTGTACCCAGACACACAGCAGGTACTGTACCCAGACACACAGGGGATACACTGTACCCAGACACACAGCAGGTACTGTACCCAGACACACAGGGGATACACTGTACGCAGACACACAGCAGGTACTGTACCCAGATACACAGCTGGTACACTGCACCCAGACACACAGCGGGCACACTGTACCCAGACAGAGAGTGGATACACTGTACCCAGACACACAGCGGGTGCACAGCTCCCAGTCACACAGCGGGTACACAGCACCGAGACACACAGCGAGTACACAGCACCCAGACACACAGCGGGTACACAGCAACGAGACACACAGCGAGTACACTGCACAAACACGCACAGCGGGTACACAGCACCCAGACACACAGCGGGTACACAGCACCCAGACACACAGCGGGTTCACGGCACAAATACGCACAGCGGGTACACTGTACTCAGACACACTGCGGATACACTATACCCAGACACACAGCAGGTACACAGAACCCAGACACACAGCGGGTACACTGCACAAACACTCACAGCATGTACACTGCACACAGATACACAGCGGGTACACAGCACCCAGATACACAGCGTGTACACAGCAACGAAACACACAGTGAGTACACAGCACCCAGACAGACAGCAGGTACACAGCACCCAGACACACAGCCGGTACACAGCACCCAACGGGTACACAGCACCCAGACACACAGCAGGTACACTGCACAAACACGCACAGCGGGTACACCGCACAAGCACGCACAGCGAGTACACTGCACAAACACGCACAGCGGGTACACTGCACAAGCAAGCACAGCGGGTACACTGTACCCAGGCACACAGCGGGTACACTGTACCCAGACAGAGAATGGATACAATGTACCCAGACATACAGCAGGGAAACTGTACCCAGACAGAGAGTGTATACTCTCTACCCAGACACACAGCAGGTACACAGCACCCTGACACACAGCGGGTACACTGCACTCAGACACATAGTGGGTACACTGCACCCAGACACACAGGGGGTACAATGCAAACAGATACAGAGCGGGTACACAGCACCCAAAAACACAGTGGGTACACAGCACCCAGCAGGTACACAGCACCCAGACACAGTGCAGGTACACAGCACCCAGACACACAGCGGGTACACTGCACAAACACACACAGCGGGTACATAGCACCGAGACACACAGCTGGTGCACTGCACAAACACTCACAGGAGGTATACTGCACCCAGATACACAGCTGGTACACAGCACACAGACACACAGCAGGTACACTGTACCGAGACACACAGCGTGTACACTGCACACCGATACACAGCGTGTACACTGTACCCATACACACAGCAGGTACACTGCACTCAGACAGAGAGGGAGTACACTGCACTCAGACACACAGCGAGTACAGAACACTCAGACACACAGCGGGTACACTGCACCCAGACACATAGCGGGTACACTGTACACAGACACACAGCGGGTAAACACCACCCAGACACACAGCGGGTACACAGCACCCAGACACACAGCGGGTACACTGCAGAAACACTCACAGTAGTTATACAGCACCCAGACACACAGCGGGTACACTGCACAAACATGCACAGTGGGTACACAGCGCACAGATGCACAGCGGGAACACAGCACCCGGACACACAGGGGGTAGACTGCACTCAGACACACAGCGGGTACACTGCACTCAGACACACAGCGGGTACACTGCACTCAGACACACAGCGGGCACACTGCACTCAGACACACAGCGGGTACACTGCACTCAGACACACAGCGGGTACACAGCACCCAGACACACAGCGGGTACACAGCAGCGAGACACACAGCGAGTATACAGCACCCAGACACACAGCGGGTACACAGCACCCAGACACACAACTGGTACACAGCACCCAGACATACAGCAGGTACACAGCACTGAGACACACAGCGAGTAATCAGCACCCAGACACACAATGGGTACACAGCACCCTGACACACAATGGGTACACAGCACCCAGACACGCAACGGGTACACAGCACCCAGAAACACAGCACCCAGACACACAGCGTGTACACAGCACCGAGACACACAGCGAGTACACAGCACCCAGACACACAGCGGGTACACAGCACCAAGACACACAGCGGGTACACAGCACCAAGACACACAGCGGGTACACAGCACCCAGACACACAGCGGGTGCACAGCCCCCAGACACACAGCAGGTACACATCACCCAGACACACAGCAGGTACACAGCACCCAGACACACAGCGGGTACACAGCACCCAGACACACAGCTGGTACACAGCACCCAGACACACAGCAGGTACACAGCACCCAGACACACAGCAGGTACACAGCACCCAGACACACAGCGGGTACACAGCACCCAGACACACAGTGAGGACACAGCACCCAGAAACACAGCGGGTACACTGCACCCAGACACATAGCGGGTACACTGTACACAGACACACAGCGGGTAAACACCACCCAGACACACAGCGGGTACACAGCACCCAGACACACAGCGGGTACACTGCAGAAACACTCACAGTAGTTATACAGCACCCAGACACACAGCGGGTACACTGCACAAACATGCACAGTGGGTACACAGCGCACAGATGCACAGCGGGAACACAGCACCCGGACACACAGCGGGTAGACTGCACTCAGACACACAGCGGGTACACTGCACTCAGACACACAGCGGGTACACTGCACTCAGACACAAAGGGGGTACACAGCAGCGAGACACACAGCGAGTATACAGCACCCAGACACACAGCGGGTACACAGCACCCAGACATACAGCAGGTACACAGCACCCAGACATACAGCAGGTACACAGCACTGAGACACACAGTGAGTAATCAGCACCCAGACACACAGCGGGTACCCAGCACCCACACAGCGGGTACACAGCACCCAAACACACAGTGGGTACACAGCACCCAGCAGGTACACAGCACCCAGACACAGTGCAGGTACACAGCACCCAGACACACAGCGGGTACACTGCACAAACACACACAGCGGATACACTGCACAAACACGCACAGCGGGTACATAGCACCGAGACACACAGCTGGTGCACTGCACAAACACTCACAGGAGGTATACTGCACCCAGATACACAGCTGGTACACAGCACACAGACACACAGCAGGTACACTGTACCCAGACAGAGAGTGGATACACTGTACCCAGAGACACAGCAGGTACTCTGCACAATCACAGCAGGTACACTCAACACAGACACACAGCGTGTACACTGCACACCGATACACAGCGTGTACACTACCCATACACACAGCGAGTACACTGCACTCAGACACACAGCGAGTACAGTACACTCAGACACACAGCGAGTACAGTACACTCAGACACACAGCGGGTACACTGCACCCAGACACACAGCGGGTTAACACCACCCAGACACACAGCGGGTACACAGCACCCAGACAAACAGCGGGTACACTGTACCCAGACACCCAGCGGGTAGACTGTACCCAGACACACAGCTGGTAAACTGCACAAACACGCACAGCGGGTACACAGCACTGAGACACACAGTGGGTACACAGCACCCACACAGCGGGAACACAGCACCCAAACACACAGTGGGTACACAGCAACCAGCGGGTACACAGCACCCAGACACACAGCAGGTACACAGCACCCAGACAAACAGCGGGTACACTGTACCCAGACAAACAGCGGGTACACTGTACCCAGACACCCAGCGGGTAGACTGTACCCAGACACACAGCTGGTAAACTGCACAAACACGCACAGCGGGTACACAGCACTGAGACACACAGCGGGAACACAGCACCCAAACACACAGTGGGTACACAGCAACCAGCGGCTACACAGCACCCAGACACACAGCAGGTACACAGCACCCAGACACACAGCGGGTACACTGCACAAACACACATAGCGGGTACACAGCACCGAGACACACAGCTGGTGCGCTGCACAAACACTCACAGGAGGTATACTGCACCCAGGTACACAGCTGGAACACAGCACCCAGACACACAGCAGGTACACTGTACCCCGACACACAGCGGGTACACTGTACCCAGACACACAGTGGATACACTGTACCCAGACACACAGCAGGTACACTGTACCCAGACACACAGCAGGTACACTGTACCCAGACACACAGCAGGTACACGGTACCCAGACACACAGCAGGTACACTGTACCCAGACAGAGAGTGGATACACTGTACCCAGACACAGAGCAGGTACACTGTACCCAGACACACAGCAGATACACTGTACCCAGACACACAGCAGGTACACGGTACCCAGACACACAGCAGGTACACTGTACCCAGACAGAGAGTGGATACACTGTACACAGAGACACAGCAGGTACACTGTACCCAGACAGAGAGTTGATACACTGCACCCAGACACACAGCTGGTACACAGCACCCAGAAACACAGCGGGTACACTACACTCAGACACACAGCGGGTACACAGCTCCCAGTCACACAGGGGGTACACAGCACCGAGACACACAGCGGGTACACAGCACCCAGACACACAGCGAGTACACTGCACAAACACGCACAGCGGGTACACAGCACCCAGACACACAGCGGGTACACAGCACCCAGACACACAGCGGGTACACGGCACAAATACGCACAGCAGGTACACTGTACTCAGACACACTGCGGGTACACTGTACCCAGACACACAGCAGGTACACAGAACCCAGACAGACAGCGGGTACACTGCACAAACACTCACAGCATGTACACTGCACACAGATACACAGCGGGTACACAGCACCCAGATACACAGCGGGTACACAGCAACCAGACAAACAGCAGGTACATTGCACTCAGATACACAGCGGGTACACAGCTCCCAGACACACAGTGGGTACACAGCACCGAGACACACAGCGGGTACACTGCACAAACACGCACAGCGGGTACACAGCTCCCAGACACACAGCGCGTACACTGTACCCAGACACACAGCAGGTACACTGCACCCAGACAGACAGCGGGTACACTGCACAAACACACACAGCAGGTACACTGCACCCAGACACAAAGCTGGTACACTGTACGCAGACACACAGCAGGTACACTGCACTCAGACACACAGCGGGTACACTGCACTCAGACACACAGCGGGTACACTGCACTCAGACACACAGCGGGTACACTGCACTCAGAAACACAGCCTGTACACTGCACAAACACGCACAGCGGGTACACAGCACCGAGACACACAGCAGGTACACTGCAGAAACATGCACAGCGGGTACACAGTGCAAAGATACACAGCGGATACACAGCACCCGGACACACAGCGGGTAGACTGCACTCAGACACACAGCGGGTACACTGCACTCAGACACACAGCAGGTACACTGCACTCAGACACACAGCAGGTACACTGCACTCAGACACACAGGGGGTACACAGCAGCGAGACACACAGCAAGTATACAGCACCCAGACCCACAGCGGGTACACAGCACCCAGACACACAGCTGGTACACAGCACCCAGACACACAGCAGGTACACAGCAGCCAGACACACACCGTTTACACAGCACTGAGACACACAGTGAGTAATCAGCACCCAGACACACAACGGGTACACAGCACCCAGACACACAATGGGTACACAGCACCCAGAAACACAGCACCCAGACACACAGCGTGTACACAGCACCGAGACACACAGCGAGTACACAGCGCCAAGACACACAGCCGGTACACAGCACCAAGACACACAGCGGGTACACAGCACCCAGACACACAGCGGGTACACAGCACCCAGACACACAGCGGGTACACAGCACCCAGACACACAGCAGGTACACAGCATCCAGACACACAGCGAGTACACAGCACCCAGAAACACAGTGAGTACACAGCACCCAGAAACACAGCAGGTACACTGCACCCAGACACACAGTGGGTACACTGCACCCAGACACACAGCGGGTACCCAGCACCCACACAGCAGGTACACAGCACCCAAACACACAGTGGGTACACAGCACCCAGCAGGTTCACAGCACCCAGACACAGTGCAGGTACACAGCACCCAGACACACAGCTGGTGCACTGCACAAACACTCACAGGAGGTATAATGCACCCAGATACACAGCTGGTACACAGCACACAGACACACAGCAGGTACACTGTACCCAGACAGAGAGTGGATACACTGTATCCAGAGACACAGCAGGTACTCTGCACAATCACAGCAGGTACACTCAACACAGACACACAGCGTGTACACTGCACTCAGACACACAGCGGGTACACTGCACTCAGACACACAGCGGGTACACTGCACTCAGACACACAGCGGGTACACTGCACTCAGAAACACAGCCTGTACACTGCACAAACACGCACAGCGGGTACACAGCACCGAGACACACAGCAGGTACACTGCAGAAACATGCACAGCGGGTACACAGTGCAAAGATACACAGCGGATACACAGCACCCGGACACACAGCGGGTAGACTGCACTCAGACACACAGCGGGTACACTGCACTCAGACACACAGCAGGTACACTGCACTCAGACACACAGGGGGTACACAGCAGCGAGACACACAGCAAGTATACAGCACCCAGACCCACAGCGGGTACACAGCACCCAGACACACAGCTGGTACACAGCACCCAGACACACAGCAGGTACACAGCAGCCAGACACACACCGTTTACACAGCACTGAGACACACAGCGAGTAATCAGCACCCAGACACACAACGGGTACACAGCACCCAGACACACAATGGGTACACAGCACCCAGAAACACAGCACCCAGACACACAGCGTGTACACAGCACCGAGACACACAGCGAGTACACAGCACCCAGACACACAGCCGGTACACAGCACCAAGACACACAGCGGGTACACAGCACCCAGACACACAGCGTGTACACAGCACCGAGACACACAGCAAGTACACAGCACCCAGACACACAGCGGGTACACAGCACCAAGACACACAGCGGGTACACAGCACCCAGACACACCGCGGGTGCACAGCCCCCAGACACACAGCAGGTACACATCACCGAGACACACAGCAGGTACACAGCACCCAGACACACAGCGGGTACACAGCACCCAGACACACAGCTGGTACACAGCACCCAGACACACAGCAGGTACACAGCACCCAGACACACAGCGGGTACACAGCACCCAGACACATAGTGAGGACACAGCACCCAGAAACACAGCGGGTACACTGCACCCAGACACATAGCGAGTACACTGTACACAGACACACAGCGGGTAAACACCACCCAGACACACAGCGGGTACACAGCACCCAGACACACAGCGGGTACACTGCAGAAACACTCACAGTAGTTATACAGCACCCAGACACACAGCGGGTACACTGCACAAACATGCACAGTGGGTACACAGCGCACAGATGCACAGCGGGAACACAGCACCCGGACACACAGCGGGTAGACTGCACTCAGACACACAGCGGGTACACTGCACTCAGACACACAGCGGGTACACTGCACTCAGACACACAGCGGGTACACAGCACCCAGACACACAGCGGGTAGACTGTACTCAGACACACAGTGGGTATACTGTACCCAGACAGACAGTGGGTACACTGTACCCAGACACACAGTGGGTACACCATTGCCAGACATACAGTGGGTACACCGTACCCATACACACAGCGGATACACTGTACCCAGACACACAGCAGGTACTGTACCCAGACACACAGGGGATACACTGTACCCAGACACACAGCAGGTACTGTACCCAGACACACAGGGGATACACTGTACGCAGACACACAGCAGGTACTGTACCCAGATACACAGCTGGTACACTGCACCCAGACACACAGCGGGCACACTGTACCCAGACAGAGAGTGGATACACTGTACCCAGACACACAGCGGGTGCACAGCTCCCAGTCACACAGCGGGTACACAGCAACGAGACACACAGCGAGTACACTGCACAAACACGCACAGCGGGTACACAGCACCCAGACACACAGCGGGTACACAGCACCCAGACACACAGCGGGTTCACGGCACAAATACGCACAGCGGGTACACTGTACTCAGACACACTGCGGATACACTATACCCAGACACACAGCAGGTACACAGAACCCAGACACACAGCGGGTACACTGCACAAACACTCACAGCATGTACACTGCACACAGATACACAGCGGGTACACAGCACCCAGATACACAGCGTGTACACAGCAACGAAACACACAGTGAGTACACAGCACCCAGACAGACAGCAGGTACACAGCACCCAGACACACAGCCGGTACACAGCACCCAACGGGTACACAGCACCCAGACACACAGCAGGTACACTGCACAAACACGCACAGCGGGTACACCGCACAAGCACGCACAGCGAGTACACTGCACAAACACGCACAGTGGGTACACTGCACAAGCACGCACAGCGGGTACACAGCACCCAGACACACAGTGGGTACACTGTACCCAGACAGAGAATGGATACAATGTACCCAGACATACAGCAGGGAAACTGTACCCAGACAGAGAGTGTATACTCTCTACCCAGACACACAGCAGGTACACAGCACCCTGACACACAGCGGGTACACTGCACTCAGACACATAGTGGGTACACTGCACCCAGACACACAGGGGGTACAATGCAAACAGATACAGAGCGGGTACACAGCACCCAAAAACACAGTGGGTACACAGCACCCAGCAGGTACACAGCACCCAGACACAGTGCAGGTACACAGCACCCAGACACACAGCGGGTACACTGCACAAACACACACAGCGGATAAACTGCACAAACGCACACAGCGGGTACATAGCACCGAGACACACAGCTGGTGCACTGCACAAACACTCACAGGAGGTATACTGCACCCAGATACACAGCTGGTACACAGCACACAGACACACAGCAGGTACACTGTACCGAGACACACAGCGTGTACACTGCACACCGATACACAGCGTGTACACTGTACCCATACACACAGCAGGTACACTGCACTCAGACAGAGAGGGAGTACACTGCACTCAGACACACAGCGAGTACAGAACACTCAGACACACAGCGGGTACACTGCACCCAGACACATAGCGGGTACACTGTACACAGACACACAGCGGGTAAACACCACCCAGACACACAGCGGGTACACAGGACCCAGACACACAGCGGGTACACTGCAGAAACACTCACAGTAGTTATACAGCACCCAGACACACAGCGGGTACACTGCACCCAGACACATAGCGGGTACACTGTACACAGACACACAGCGGGTAAACACCACCCAGACACACAGCGGGTACACAGCACCCAGACACACAGCGGGTACACTGCAGAAACACTCACAGTAGTTATACAGCACCCAGACACACAGCGGGTACACTGCACAAACATGCACAGTGGGTACACAGCGCACAGATGCACAGCGGGAACACAGCACCCGGACACACAGGGGGTAGACTGCACTCAGACACACAGCGGGTACACTGCACTCAGACACACAGCGGGTACACTGCACTCAGACACACAGCGGGCACACTGCACTCAGACACACAGCGGGTACACTGCACTCAGACACACAGCGGGTACACAGCACCCAGACACACAGCGGGTACACAGCAGCGAGACACACAGCGAGTATACAGCACCCAGACACACAGCGGGTACACAGCACCCAGACACACAGCTGGTACACAGCACCCAGACATACAGCAGGTACACAGCACTGAGACACACAGCGAGTAATCAGCACCCAGACACACAATGGGTACACAGCACCCTGACACACAATGGGTACACAGCACCCAGACACGCAACGGGTACACAGCACCCAGAAACACAGCACCCAGACACACAGCGTGTACACAGCACCGAGACACACAGCGAGTACACAGCACCCAGACACACAGCGGGTACACAGCACCAAGACACACAGCGGGTACACAGCACCAAGACACACAGCGGGTACACAGCACCCAGACACACAGCGGGTGCACAGCCCCCAGACACACAGCAGGTACACATCACCGAGACACACAGCAGGTACACAGCACCCAGACACACAGCGGGTACACAGCACCCAGACACACAGCTGGTACACAGCACCCAGACACACAGCAGGTACACAGCACCCAGACACACAGCAGGTACACAGCACCCAGACACACAGCGGGTACACAGCACCCAGACACACAGTGAGGACACAGCACCCAGAAACACAGCGGGTACACTGCACCCAGACACATAGCGGGTACACTGTACACAGACACACAGCGGGTAAACACCACCCAGACACACAGCGGGTACACAGCACCCAGACACACAGCGGGTACACTGCAGAAACACTCACAGTAGTTATACAGCACCCAGACACACAGCGGGTACACTGCACAAACATGCACAGTGGGTACACAGCGCACAGATGCACAGCGGGAACACAGCACCCGGACACACAGGGGGTAGACTGCACTCAAACACACAGCGGGTACACTGCACTCAGACACACAGCGGGTACACTGCACTCAGACACACGGCGGGCACACTGCACTCAGACACACAGCGGGTACACTGCACTCAGACACACAGCGGGTACACAGCACCCAGACACACAGCGGGTACACAGCACCCAGACACACAGCTGGTACACAGCACCCAGACATAGAGCAGGTACACAGCACTGAGACACACAGCGAGTAATCAGCACCCAGACACACAATGGGTACACAGCACCCTGACACACAATGGGTACACAGCACCCAGACACGCAACGGGTACACAGCACCCAGAAACACAGCACCCAGACACACAGCATGTACACAGCACCGAGACACACAGCGAGTACACAGCACCCAGACAGACAGTGGGTACACAGCACCAAGACACACAGCGGGTACACAGCACCAAGACACACAGCGGGTACACAGCACCCAGACACACAGCGGGTGCACAGCCCCCAGACACACAGCAGGTACACATCACCGAGACACACAGCAGGTACACAGCACCCAGACACACAGCGGGTACACAGCACCCAGACACACAGCTGGTACACAGCACCCAGACACACAGCAGCTACACAGCACCCAGACACACAGCGGGTACACAGCACCCAGACACACAGTGAGGACACAGCACCCAGAAACACAGCGGGTACACTGCACCCAGACACATAGCGGGTACACTGTACACAGACACACAGCGGGTAAACACCACCCAGACACACAGCGGGTACACAGCACCCAGACACACAGCGGGTACACTGCAGAAACACTCACAGTAGTTATACAGCACCCAGACACACAGCGGGTACACTGCACAAACATGCACAGTGGGTACACAGCGCACAGATGCACAGCGGGAACACAGCACCCGGACACACAGCGGGTAGACTGCACTCAGACACACAGCGGGTACACTGCACTCAGACACACAGCGGGTACACTGCACTCAGACACAAAGGGGGTACACAGCAGCGAGACACACAGCGAGTATACAGCACCCAGACACACAGCGGGTACACAGCACCCAGACATACAGCAGGTACACAGCACCCAGACATACAGCAGGTACACAGCACTGAGACACTCAGCGAGTAATCAGCACCCAGACACACAGCGGGTACCCAGCACCCACACAGCGGGTACACAGCACCCAAACACACAGTGGGTACACAGCACCCAGCAGGTACACAGCACCCAGACACAGTGCAGGTACACAGCACCCAGACACACAGCGGGTACACTGCACAAACACACACAGCGGGTACACTGCACAAACACGCACAGCGGGTACATAGCACCGAAACACACAGCTGGTGCACTGCACAAACACTCACAGGAGGTATACTGCACCCAGATACACAGCTGGTACACAGCACACAGACACACAGCAGGTACACTGTACCCAGACAGAGAGTGGATACACTGTACCCAGAGACACAGCAGGTACTCTGCACAATCACAGCAGGTACACTCAACACAGACACACAGCGTGTACACTGCACTGAGACACACAGCGTGTACACTGCACACCGATACACAGCGTGTACACTGTACCCATACACACAGCGAGTACACTGCACTCAGACACACAGCGAGTAAAGTACACTCAGACACACAGCGGGTACACTGCACCCAGACACACAGCGGGTACACAGTACACAGACACACAGCGGGTTAACACCACCCAGACACACAGCGGGTACACAGCACCCAGACAAACAGCGGGTACACTGTACCCAGACACCCAGCGGGTAGACTGTACCCAGACACACAGCTGGTAAACTGCACAAACACGCACAGCGGGTACACAGCACTGAGACACACAGCGGGTACACAGCACCCACACAGCGGGAACACAGCACCCAAACACACAGTGGGTACACAGCAACCAGCGGGTACACAGCACCCAGACACACAGCAGGTACACAGCACCCAGACACACAGCGGGTACACTGCACAAACACACATAGCGGGTACACAGCACCGAGACACACAGCTGGTGCGCTGCACAAACACTCACAGGAGGAATACTGCACCCAGATACACAGCTGGAACACAGCACCCAGACACACAGCAGGTACACTGTACCCCGACACACAGCGGGTACACTGTACCCAGACACACAGTGGATACACTGTACCCAGACACACAGCAGGTACACTGTACCCAGACAGAGAGTGGATACACTGTACCCAGACACAGAGCAGGTACACTGTACCCAGACACACAGCAGATACACTGTACCCAGACACACAGCAGGTACACGGTACCCAGACACACAGCAGGTACACTGTACCCAGACAGAGAGTGGATACACTGTACACAGAGACACAGCAGGTACACTGTACCCAGACAGAGAGTGGATACACTGTACCCAGAGACACAGCAGGTACACTGTACCCAGACAGAGAGTGGATACACTGCACCCAGACACACAGCTGGTACACAGCACCCAGAAACACAGCGGGTACACTACACTCAGACACACAGCGGGTACACAGCTCCCAGTCACACAGGGGGTACACAGCACCGAGACACACAGCGGGTACACAGCACCCAGACACACAGCGAGTACACTGCACAAACACGCACAGCAGGTACACAGCACCCAGACACACAGCGGGTACACAGCACCCAGACACACAGCGGGTACACGGCACAAATACGCACAGCAGGTACACTGTACTCAGACACACTGCGGGTACACTGTACCCAGACACACAGCAGGTACACAGAACCCAGACAGACAGCGGGTACACTGCACAAACACTCACAGCATGTACACTGCACACAGATACACAGCGGGTACACAGCACCCAGATACACAGCGGGTACACAGCAACCAGACAAACAGCAGGTACATTGCACTCAGACACACAGCGGGTACACAGCTCCCAGACACACAGTGGGTACACAGCTCCCAGACACACAGTGGGTACACAGCACCGAGACACACAGCGGGTACATTGCACAAACACGCACAGCGGGTACACAGCTCCCAGACACACAGCGCGTACACTGTACCCAGACACACAGCAGGTACACTGCACCCAGACAGACAGCGGGTACACTGCACAAACACACACAGCAGGTACACTGCACCCAGACACAAAGCTGGTACACTATACGCAGACACACAGTGGGTACACCATTCCCAGACATACAGTGGGTACACCGTACCCATACACACAGCGGATACACTGTACCCAGACACACAGCAGGTACTGTACCCAGACACACAGGGGATACACTGTACCCAGACACACAGCAGGTACTGTACCCAGACACACAGGGGATACACTGTACGCAGACACACAGCAGGTACTGTACCCAGATACACAGCTGGTACACTGCACCCAGACACACAGCGGGCACACTGTACCCAGACAGAGAGTGGATACACTGTACCCAGACACACAGCGGGTGCACAGCTCCCAGTCACACAGCGGGTACACAGCACCGAGACACACAGCGAGTACACAGCACCCAGACACACAGCGGGTACACAGCAACGAGACACACAGCGAGTACACTGCACAAACACGCACAGCGGGTACACAGCACCCAGACACACAGCGGGTACACAGCACCCAGACACACAGCGGGTTCACGGCACAAATACGCACAGCGGGTACACTGTACTCAGACACACTGCGGATACACTATACCCAGACACACAGCAGGTACACAGAACCCAGACACACAGCGGGTACACTGCACAAACACTCACAGCATGTACACTGCACACAGATACACAGCGGGTACACAGCACCCAGATACACAGCGTGTACACAGCAACGAAACACACAGTGAGTACACAGCACCCAGACAGACAGCAGGTACACAGCACCCAGACACACAGCCGGTACACAGCACCCAACGGGTACACAGCACCCAGACACACAGCAGGTACACTGCACAAACACGCACAGCGGGTACACCGCACAAGCACGCACAGCGAGTACACTGCACAAACACGCACAGCGGGTACACTGCACAAGCAAGCACAGCGGGTACACTGTACCCAGGCACACAGCGGGTACACTGTACCCAGACAGAGAATGGATACAATGTACCCAGACATACAGCAGGGAAACTGTACCCAGACAGAGAGTGTATACTCTCTACCCAGACACACAGCAGGTACACAGCACCCTGACACACAGCGGGTACACTGCACTCAGACACATAGTGGGTACACTGCACCCAGACACACAGGGGGTACAATGCAAACAGATACAGAGCGGGTACACAGCACCCAAAAACACAGTGGGTACACAGCACCCAGCAGGTACACAGCACCCAGACACAGTGCAGGTACACAGCACCCAGACACACAGCGGGTACACTGCACAAACACACACAGCGGGTACATAGCACCGAGACACACAGCTGGTGCACTGCACAAACACTCACAGGAGGTATACTGCACCCAGATACACAGCTGGTACACAGCACACAGACACACAGCAGGTACACTGTACCGAGACACACAGCGTGTACACTGCACACCGATACACAGCGTGTACACTGTACCCATACACACAGCAGGTACACTGCACTCAGACAGAGAGGGAGTACACTGCACTCAGACACACAGCGAGTACAGAACACTCAGACACACAGCGGGTACACTGCACCCAGACACATAGCGGGTACACTGTACACAGACACACAGCGGGTAAACACCACCCAGACACACAGCGGGTACACAGCACCCAGACACACAGCGGGTACACTGCAGAAACACTCACAGTAGTTATACAGCACCCAGACACACAGCGGGTACACTGCACAAACATGCACAGTGGGTACACAGCGCACAGATGCACAGCGGGAACACAGCACCCGGACACACAGGGGGTAGACTGCACTCAGACACACAGCGGGTACACTGCACTCAGACACACAGCGGGTACACTGCACTCAGACACACAGCGGGCACACTGCACTCAGACACACAGCGGGTACACTGCACTCAGACACACAGCGGGTACACAGCACCCAGACACACAGCGGGTACACAGCAGCGAGACACACAGCGAGTATACAGCACCCAGACACACAGCGGGTACACAGCACCCAGACACACAACTGGTACACAGCACCCAGACATACAGCAGGTACACAGCACTGAGACACACAGCGAGTAATCAGCACCCAGACACACAATGGGTACACAGCACCCTGACACACAATGGGTACACAGCACCCAGACACGCAACGGGTACACAGCACCCAGACACACAGCGTGTACACAGCACCGAGACACACAGCGAGTACACAGCACCCAGACACACAGCGGGTACACAGCACCAAGACACACAGCGGGTACACAGCACCAAGACACACAGCGGGTACACAGCACCCAGACACACAGCGGGTGCACAGCCCCCAGACACACAGCAGGTACACATCACCCAGACACACAGCAGGTACACAGCACCCAGACACACAGCGGGTACACAGCACCCAGACACACAGCTGGTACACAGCACCCAGACACACAGCAGGTACACAGCACCCAGACACACAGCAGGTACACAGCACCCAGACACACAGCGGGTACACAGCACCCAGACACACAGTGAGGACACAGCACCCAGAAACACAGCGGGTACACTGCACCCAGACACATAGCGGGTACACTGTACACAGACACACAGCGGGTAAACACCACCCAGACACACAGCGGGTACACAGCACCCAGACACACAGCGGGTACACTGCAGAAACACTCACAGTAGTTATACAGCACCCAGACACACAGCGGGTACACTGCACAAACATGCACAGTGGGTACACAGCGCACAGATGCACAGCGGGAACACAGCACCCGGACACACAGCGGGTAGACTGCACTCAGACACACAGCGGGTACACTGCACTCAGACACACAGCGGGTACACTGCACTCAGACACAAAGGGGGTACACAGCAGCGAGACACACAGCGAGTATACAGCACCCAGACACACAGCGGGTACACAGCACCCAGACATACAGCAGGTACACAGCACCCAGACATACAGCAGGTACACAGCACTGAGACACACAGTGAGTAATCAGCACCCAGACACACAGCGGGTACCCAGCACCCACACAGCGGGTACACAGCACCCAAACACACAGTGGGTACACAGCACCCAGCAGGTACACAGCACCCAGACACAGTGCAGGTACACAGCACCCAGACACACAGCGGGTACACTGCACAAACACACACAGCGGATACACTGCACAAACACGCACAGCGGGTACATAGCACCGAGACACACAGCTGGTGCACTGCACAAACACTCACAGGAGGTATACTGCACCCAGATACACAGCTGGTACACAGCACACAGACACACAGCAGGTACACTGTACCCAGACAGAGAGTGGATACACTGTACCCAGAGACACAGCAGGTACTCTGCACAATCACAGCAGGTACACTCAACACAGACACACAGCGTGTACACTGCACACCGATACACAGCGTGTACACTACCCATACACACAGCGAGTACACTGCACTCAGACACACAGCGAGTACAGTACACTCAGACACACAGCGAGTACAGTACACTCAGACACACAGCGGGTACACTGCACCCAGACACACAGCGGGTTAACACCACCCAGACACACAGCGGGTACACAGCACCCAGACAAACAGCGGGTACACTGTACCCAGACACCCAGCGGGTAGACTGTACCCAGACACACAGCTGGTAAACTGCACAAACACGCACAGCGGGTACACAGCACTGAGACACACAGTGGGTACACAGCACCCACACAGCGGGAACACAGCACCCAAACACACAGTGGGTACACAGCAACCAGCGGGTACACAGCACCCAGACACACAGCAGGTACACAGCACCCAGACAAACAGCGGGTACACTGTACCCAGACAAACAGCGGGTACACTGTACCCAGACACCCAGCGGGTAGACTGTACCCAGACACACAGCTGGTAAACTGCACAAACACGCACAGCGGGTACACAGCACTGAGACACACAGCGGGAACACAGCACCCAAACACACAGTGGGTACACAGCAACCAGCGGCTACACAGCACCCAGACACACAGCAGGTACACAGCACCCAGACACACAGCGGGTACACTGCACAAACACACATAGCGGGTACACAGCACCGAGACACACAGCTGGTGCGCTGCACAAACACTCACAGGAGGTATACTGCACCCAGATACACAGCTGGAACACAGCACCCAGACACACAGCAGGTACACTGTACCCCGACACACAGCGGGTACACTGTACCCAGACACACAGTGGATACACTGTACCCAGACACACAGCAGGTACACTGTACCCAGACACACAGCAGGTACACTGTACCCAGACACACAGCAGGTACACGGTACCCAGACACACAGCAGGTACACTGTACCCAGACAGAGAGTGGATACACTGTACCCAGACACAGAGCAGGTACACTGTACCCAGACACACAGCAGATACACTGTACCCAGACACACAGCAGGTACACGGTACCCAGACACACAGCAGGTACACTGTACCCAGACAGAGAGTGGATACACTGTACACAGAGACACAGCAGGTACACTGTACCCAGACAGAGAGTTGATACACTGCACCCAGACACACAGCTGGTACACAGCACCCAGAAACACAGCGGGTACACTACACTCAGACACACAGCGGGTACACAGCTCCCAGTCACACAGGGGGTACACAGCACCGAGACACACAGCGGGTACACAGCACCCAGACACACAGCGAGTACACTGCACAAACACGCACAGCGGGTACACAGCACCCAGACACACAGCGGGTACACAGCACCCAGACACACAGCGGGTACACGGCACAAATACGCACAGCAGGTACACTGTACTCAGACACACTGCGGGTACACTGTACCCAGACACACAGCAGGTACACAGAACCCAGACAGACAGCGGGTACACTGCACAAACACTCACAGCATGTACACTGCACACAGATACACAGCGGGTACACAGCACCCAGATACACAGCGGGTACACAGCAACCAGACAAACAGCAGGTACATTGCACTCAGATACACAGCGGGTACACAGCTCCCAGACACACAGTGGGTACACAGCACCGAGACACACAGCGGGTACACTGCACAAACACGCACAGCGGGTACACAGCTCCCAGACACACAGCGCGTACACTGTACCCAGACACACAGCAGGTACACTGCACCCAGACAGACAGCGGGTACACTGCACAAACACACACAGCAGGTACACTGCACCCAGACACAAAGCTGGTACACTGTACGCAGACACACAGCAGGTACACTGCACTCAGACACACAGCGGGTACACTGCACTCAGACACACAGCGGGTACACTGCACTCAGACACACAGCGGGTACACTGCACTCAGAAACACAGCCTGTACACTGCACAAACACGCACAGCGGGTACACAGCACCGAGACACACAGCAGGTACACTGCAGAAACATGCACAGCGGGTACACAGTGCAAAGATACACAGCGGATACACAGCACCCGGACACACAGCGGGTAGACTGCACTCAGACACACAGCGGGTACACTGCACTCAGACACACAGCAGGTACACTGCACTCAGACACACAGCAGGTACACTGCACTCAGACACACAGGGGGTACACAGCAGCGAGACACACAGCAAGTATACAGCACCCAGACCCACAGCGGGTACACAGCACCCAGACACACAGCTGGTACACAGCACCCAGACACACAGCAGGTACACAGCAGCCAGACACACACCGTTTACACAGCACTGAGACACACAGTGAGTAATCAGCACCCAGACACACAACGGGTACACAGCACCCAGACACACAATGGGTATACAGCACCCAGAAACACAGCACCCAGACACACAGCGTGTACACAGCACCGAGACACACAGCGAGTACACAGCGCCAAGACACACAGCCGGTACACAGCACCAAGACACACAGCGGGTACACAGCACCCAGACACACAGCGGGTACACAGCACCCAGACACACAGCGGGTACACAGCACCCAGACACACAGCAGGTACACAGCATCCAGACACACAGCGAGTACACAGCACCCAGAAACACAGTGAGTACACAGCACCCAGAAACACAGCAGGTACACTGCACCCAGACACACAGTGGGTACACTGCACCCAGACACACAGCGGGTACCCAGCACCCACACAGCAGGTACACAGCACCCAAACACACAGTGGGTACACAGCACCCAGCAGGTTCACAGCACCCAGACACAGTGCAGGTACACAGCACCCAGACACACAGCTGGTGCACTGCACAAACACTCACAGGAGGTATAATGCACCCAGATACACAGCTGGTACACAGCACACAGACACACAGCAGGTACACTGTACCCAGACAGAGAGTGGATACACTGTATCCAGAGACACAGCAGGTACTCTGCACAATCACAGCAGGTACACTCAACACAGACACACAGCGTGTACACTGCACTCAGACACACAGCGGGTACACTGCACTCAGACACACAGCGGGTACACTGCACTCAGACACACAGCGGGTACACTGCACTCAGAAACACAGCCTGTACACTGCACAAACACGCACAGCGGGTACACAGCACCGAGACACACAGCAGGTACACTGCAGAAACATGCACAGCGGGTACACAGTGCAAAGATACACAGCGGATACACAGCACCCGGACACACAGCGGGTAGACTGCACTCAGACACACAGCGGGTACACTGCACTCAGACACACAGCAGGTACACTGCACTCAGACACACAGGGGGTACACAGCAGCGAGACACACAGCAAGTATACAGCACCCAGACCCACAGCGGGTACACAGCACCCAGACACACAGCTGGTACACAGCACCCAGACACACAGCAGGTACACAGCAGCCAGACACACAGCGGGTACACAGCAGCCAGACACACACCGTTTACACAGCACTGAGACACACAGCGAGTAATCAGCACCCAGACACACAACGGGTACACAGCACCCAGACACACAATGGGTACACAGCACCCAGAAACACAGCACCCAGACACACAGCGTGTACACAGCACCGAGACACACAGCGAGTACACAGCACCCAGACACACAGCCGGTACACAGCACCAAGACACACAGCGGGTACACAGCACCCAGACACACAGCGTGTACACAGCACCGAGACACACAGCAAGTACACAGCACCCAGACACACAGCGGGTACACAGCACCAAGACACACAGCGGGTACACAGCACCCAGACACACCGCGGGTGCACAGCCCCCAGACACACAGCAGGTACACATCACCGAGACACACAGCAGGTACACAGCACCCAGACACACAGCGGGTACACAGCACCCAGACACACAGCTGGTACACAGCACCCAGACACACAGCAGGTACACAGCACCCAGACACACAGCGGGTACACAGCACCCAGACACATAGTGAGGACACAGCACCCAGAAACACAGCGGGTACACTGCACCCAGACACATAGCGAGTACACTGTACACAGACACACAGCGGGTAAACACCACCCAGACACACAGCGGGTACACAGCACCCAGACACACAGCGGGTACACTGCAGAAACACTCACAGTAGTTATACAGCACCCAGACACACAGCGGGTACACTGCACAAACATGCACAGTGGGTACACAGCGCACAGATGCACAGCGGGAACACAGCACCCGGACACACAGCGGGTAGACTGCACTCAGACACACAGCGGGTACACTGCACTCAGACACACAGCGGGTACACTGCACTCAGACACACAGCGGGTACACAGCACCCAGACACACAGCGGGTAGACTGTACTCAGACACACAGTGGGTATACTGTACCCAGACAGACAGTGGGTACACTGTACCCAGACACACAGTGGGTACACCATTGCCAGACATACAGTGGGTACACCGTACCCATACACACAGCGGATACACTGTACCCAGACACACAGCAGGTACTGTACCCAGACACACAGGGGATACACTGTACCCAGACACACAGCAGGTACTGTACCCAGACACACAGGGGATACACTGTACGCAGACACACAGCAGGTACTGTACCCAGATACACAGCTGGTACACTGCACCCAGACACACAGCGGGCACACTGTACCCAGACAGAGAGTGGATACACTGTACCCAGACACACAGCGGGTGCACAGCTCCCAGTCACACAGCGGGTACACAGCACCGAGACACACAGCGAGTACACTGCACAAACACGCACAGCGGGTACACAGCACCCAGACACACAGCGGGTACACAGCACCCAGACACACAGCGGGTTCACGGCACAAATACGCACAGCGGGTACACTGTACTCAGACACACTGCGGATACACTATACCCAGACACACAGCAGGTACACAGAACCCAGACACACAGCGGGTACACTGCACAAACACTCACAGCATGTACACTGCACACAGATACACAGCGGGTACACAGCACCCAGATACACAGCGTGTACACAGCAACGAAACACACAGTGAGTACACAGCACCCAGACAGACAGCAGGTACACAGCACCCAGACACACAGCCGGTACACAGCACCCAACGGGTACACAGCACCCAGACACACAGCAGGTACACTGCACAAACACGCACAGCGGGTACACCGCACAAGCACGCACAGCGAGTACACTGCACAAACACGCACAGTGGGTACACTGCACAAGCACGCACAGCGGGTACACAGCACCCAGACACACAGTGGGTACACTGTACCCAGACAGAGAATGGATACAATGTACCCAGACATACAGCAGGGAAACTGTACCCAGACAGAGAGTGTATACTCTCTACCCAGACACACAGCAGGTACACAGCACCCTGACACACAGCGGGTACACTGCACTCAGACACATAGTGGGTACACTGCACCCAGACACACAGGGGGTACAATGCAAACAGATACAGAGCGGGTACACAGCACCCAAAAACACAGTGGGTACACAGCACCCAGCAGGTACACAGCACCCAGACACAGTGCAGGTACACAGCACCCAGACACACAGCGGGTACACTGCACAAACACACACAGCGGATAAACTGCACAAACGCACACAGCGGGTACATAGCACCGAGACACACAGCTGGTGCACTGCACAAACACTCACAGGAGGTATACTGCACCCAGATACACAGCTGGTACACAGCACACAGACACACAGCAGGTACACTGTACCGAGACACACAGCGTGTACACTGCACACCGATACACAGCGTGTACACTGTACCCATACACACAGCAGGTACACTGCACTCAGACAGAGAGGGAGTACACTGCACTCAGACACACAGCGAGTACAGAACACTCAGACACACAGCGGGTACACTGCACCCAGACACATAGCGGGTACACTGTACACAGACACACAGCGGGTAAACACCACCCAGACACACAGCGGGTACACAGGACCCAGACACACAGCGGGTACACTGCAGAAACACTCACAGTAGTTATACAGCACCCAGACACACAGCGGGTACACTGCACCCAGACACATAGCGGGTACACTGTACACAGACACACAGCGGGTAAACACCACCCAGACACACAGCGGGTACACAGCACCCAGACACACAGCGGGTACACTGCAGAAACACTCACAGTAGTTATACAGCACCCAGACACACAGCGGGTACACTGCACAAACATGCACAGTGGGTACACAGCGCACAGATGCACAGCGGGAACACAGCACCCGGACACACAGGGGGTAGACTGCACTCAGACACACAGCGGGTACACTGCACTCAGACACACAGCGGGTACACTGCACTCAGACACACAGCGGGCACACTGCACTCAGACACACAGCGGGTACACTGCACTCAGACACACAGCGGGTACACAGCACCCAGACACACAGCGGGTACACAGCAGCGAGACACACAGCGAGTATACAGCACCCAGACACACAGCGGGTACACAGCACCCAGACACACAGCTGGTACACAGCACCCAGACATACAGCAGGTACACAGCACTGAGACACACAGCGAGTAATCAGCACCCAGACACACAATGGGTACACAGCACCCTGACACACAATGGGTACACAGCACCCAGACACGCAACGGGTACACAGCACCCAGAAACACAGCACCCAGACACACAGCGTGTACACAGCACCGAGACACACAGCGAGTACACAGCACCCAGACACACAGCGGGTACACAGCACCAAGACACACAGCGGGTACACAGCACCAAGACACACAGCGGGTACACAGCACCCAGACACACAGCGGGTGCACAGCCCCCAGACACACAGCAGGTACACATCACCGAGACACACAGCAGGTACACAGCACCCAGACACACAGCGGGTACACAGCACCCAGACACACAGCTGGTACACAGCACCCAGACACACAGCAGGTACACAGCACCCAGACACACAGCAGGTACACAGCACCCAGACACACAGCGGGTACACAGCACCCAGACACACAGTGAGGACACAGCACCCAGAAACACAGCGGGTACACTGCACCCAGACACATAGCGGGTACACTGTACACAGACACACAGCGGGTAAACACCACCCAGACACACAGCGGGTACACAGCACCCAGACACACAGCGGGTACACTGCAGAAACACTCACAGTAGTTATACAGCACCCAGACACACAGCGGGTACACTGCACAAACATGCACAGTGGGTACACAGCGCACAGATGCACAGCGGGAACACAGCACCCGGACACACAGGGGGTAGACTGCACTCAAACACACAGCGGGTACACTGCACTCAGACACACAGCGGGTACACTGCACTCAGACACACGGCGGGCACACTGCACTCAGACACACAGCGGGTACACTGCACTCAGACACACAGCGGGTACACAGCACCCAGACACACAGCGGGTACACAGCACCCAGACACACAGCTGGTACACAGCACCCAGACATAGAGCAGGTACACAGCACTGAGACACACAGCGAGTAATCAGCACCCAGACACACAATGGGTACACAGCACCCTGACACACAATGGGTACACAGCACCCAGACACGCAACGGGTACACAGCACCCAGAAACACAGCACCCAGACACACAGCATGTACACAGCACCGAGACACACAGCGAGTACACAGCACCCAGACAGACAGTGGGTACACAGCACCAAGACACACAGCGGGTACACAGCACCAAGACACACAGCGGGTACACAGCACCCAGACACACAGCGGGTGCACAGCCCCCAGACACACAGCAGGTACACATCACCGAGACACACAGCAGGTACACAGCACCCAGACACACAGCGGGTACACAGCACCCAGACACACAGCTGGTACACAGCACCCAGACACACAGCAGCTACACAGCACCCAGACACACAGCGGGTACACAGCACCCAGACACACAGTGAGGACACAGCACCCAGAAACACAGCGGGTACACTGCACCCAGACACATAGCGGGTACACTGTACACAGACACACAGCGGGTAAACACCACCCAGACACACAGCGGGTACACAGCACCCAGACACACAGCGGGTACACTGCAGAAACACTCACAGTAGTTATACAGCACCCAGACACACAGCGGGTACACTGCACAAACATGCACAGTGGGTACACAGCGCACAGATGCACAGCGGGAACACAGCACCCGGACACACAGCGGGTAGACTGCACTCAGACACACAGCGGGTACACTGCACTCAGACACACAGCGGGTACACTGCACTCAGACACAAAGGGGGTACACAGCAGCGAGACACACAGCGAGTATACAGCACCCAGACACACAGCGGGTACACAGCACCCAGACATACAGCAGGTACACAGCACCCAGACATACAGCAGGTACACAGCACTGAGACACTCAGCGAGTAATCAGCACCCAGAC